>NW_028270167.1:56061062-56361062 GCF_037043375.1 Chiloscyllium plagiosum
ATTCTCCTGCTCCTCGGACGCTGCCTGACCTGCTGTACTTTTCCAGCACTACAGTCTCGACTGAGAAGCCATTTGGTTGTAATAACGTTTCTTAAGAAAGATCAACCATAATTAGCCGAGCAAGATGGCAGACCTTCAAAAAGGTACCACCTTCTTGGGATATGTGACTAACTTTTTCATAAGTCAGTGAAGAATTCAAAAAATGCAAATTATGGTGAGTCAGGCTTTTCAGACAGAGTCCGGTACACAGTTAAGATTGATGATTGGATGCAAAGTCTCCTGTGACGTTGCTGTGAACAGCAGGAGAGTTCTTGCCAGTATTGCACGCCAATATTTGTTCATGATGTAAAGTGTCAGATTGATTGCATTTCTGTTTGTGACCGCTTTCTGTGCATTTCCAATATTAGGATCACAGCGGTGATATCATGACACCAGTATTCCCAAACTCCAGTCTGATGCTGAATAGACTGGGTTTGGAATACCATCGTTTGCCCAGGGTGAAATTTCAATTTAAAGAAAGCCTGGAATCGGAAAGAAAGCCAAATGGTGACCATGTCACCCGAGTCAATGGAAAAAATACAAAAACAGCTGGTTCACGAATGACAAGGCATCTGTCACCTTTACATGGTCTGGCCGACATGCGATTCCAGACCCATTGGGAAGTAATTGACTGTGTTCTGAGTGGCTTTGCAAGCTATTCAATGGGCAATTGGGGATAGGGACTCATTGCTGACCCTAACCAGAAAGTAATACATGTAAAAAAACCTCACAACAACGACATCAATTAAATGTAATTGTTGCGGCAGTTCCTGGTGTCATTTCAAGTATTTCACATGAATAGTCTAAAATGCACTTTGAGTGATGTTGCACCGTCTAAACAGATTACAATATAACTCAGTGGGCCATTCAGAGTAGATCCAGTTCAACATTTAAGTTTAATTGCAGAATTTTCAGCACTGCATTTTTAACCTAAATAAAAGTTTTAAATTGTGTTTATCGTCCAGAAATAAATAAAATATGATGCAATTCGTCTTCATAAATTTGTATTCACTTATGAAAAAATTCAACATTCTTAAAATAAACTTGTTTCGATTTGAATCTTACCAACAAATCACTTCTTTCATCTGGCTTTGCTGTCACCATCACTTCTTTGAAACCAATTAAGCATTTATGTAAATAAACACAGAAATAGAATTCTCAGAATAAATTACAGAACAACAAAACCCCAATTTATATTTCCCCACAAGCACAGCACACGAATTGTGGAAAAAATGCAAATAACTCAATGGATTCCAATAGTAATTGATGTTAGGACTTTTTAATACATAAGTTGTATGATTGCTGAATGACAGAGGTATCAATTATCATGTTTAGTAAAAAAAAACTATAATTAAGAGATACGTTGGAACAGCTAATATTTCTGTTTCTCTTTTTCTCTCTTCCCCTCCTGCCTTCCTGCCATTTTTCTTTATAACTGATGCCTTGTTTTTCCTCTCCACAATCAGACAATGTTTTCCTTAATAACATGAAGCCAACACCTCACCAACATGTGGTCTCAGCCAAATTCAAACATTTCTTTCGAGAGATTTGAGTCAGTACAGCCAGATTTTCTCACAAATCTGTCTGAGTATTGACTGATCTGGAAATGCTTGATTGGAATGAGGCTGCAGACTTTACTGTGATAGTGTTTTCATTGTAACTCAGCAGTATTATTCTTGGCTGAGGAATATTTAATGGTTCAGTGCAATGCATATTTAGTCTGTAATTAACTTTTACTGCACATCTCATGGAATGTTTAATATTGTAGAGGGTGATTTATTCTGTGTCGACTCTGTGTTGTACCTGCTCTGGGAGGGTTCTTTTAGGGAACCCTGGATGCAGCTCTACACTGTGTCTAAACCAAAATGTATTTGACATGTTTGCATTGGACAGCACAATATAGAGGGAGATTTACCCAGCACATTACATGGGCTGTACAATCACAGAAAACATTTGATGTAGCCGTGTAAAGGGGCTTGTACTCCTACCCACTGTCTTTCTGATTTTGAAATGCTTGATACCAGAATAAAAAGGGAACAACACTATGCATCGAAACTTTGTTATACAAGTAGATTATCATCTACAGGCACATACATACACACATAAGGAAATCATTTATGAACAATCCCTGCAGTGTTTAATGGATGAGTGCAGAGAGAGCTTTAATCTGCAATGTGTGTATTCCATGCAATGCATACCGACAATGTGTTTGATATGGTAGTTGAAATGTAGTTTTGATCTGTCTTTAATCTTTTCTGTGACAGCCGTCGTTGTGTTTGACAAATATTCAACAGAACTGGAGGACTATAAATGCAGTCACTGCATTAGAGGCAGAATGCAATGCCATCAAACAGGGAGAAAGGCGATCCCTGTCTTTTTTCATGATGAGGAGGGATTGAAGCAGCTGGGCTTCAAACATGAAGTGGAGGTTAATTTAAATGAGGCCTATATAATTCTGAAAAGACTAACTTAGTGCAAAGGTCAATGATCGGGAACCAGAAGCAGCCTGTTCAGCCAATGGGGTTTGGTCTTCCAAACAATGACATCGTGGCTGAACTGATAATCCTCACCTACACTTTCCAGCGTTTTAACTGTAAGCACTGATTCAATTACCAATCAAAATCTGTCCATTTCAGCCTTCAAAGTACTGAATGTCCCAGCCTCGACAGTGTTCACAACATTCTGGGAGACAAAATTCTGTTCTGCCTGAAATTTGTGACCTCTAATTCAGAGATTCTACTCCCTGGTCCGAAACTCTCCCACAAGGGGAAACAACATTTCTGCATTTACACCATCACGTTTCCTGAAAATAATAGATGTTTCCGAATGTCACCACTGAATCGTCTATGTTCCATTGAGTATAGGCCCAAACGACTCAATCTCTACTTTCAACACAGTCCCTCCATCCTCAGGATCAGTCGGTAAACCTCATGTGGATTGTTTCACATTCCAGTGTACCTTTTCTTTGATATGAGTCCAAAGAATAATTCACAATATTCCAGCTGTGGTAAGAACAGAGTTTTTTTTTTCAGTTTTAACAAACATTATAGTCATACAAATATCCAGCACAGAAACAGACCCTTCGGTCCAACTGCACTAACCAGATATCCCAATCTGACTGAGTACCATTTGCCAAACATTTGGCCAATCTTCCTCTAAATGTTACCTGTTCATACACCCATCCAGGTGCCTTTTAAACGCAGTAATTGAACCCGCCTCCACCACTACCGCTGGCAGCTTTCTCCATACATACACGTGAAAAGGTTACCCCTCAGGTTCTTTTCAAACGTTTTTCCTCTCACCTTAATCCGCTATCCTCTAGTTTTGGACTCTCCCACTTGAGGAAAAAGGCCTTGGCTATTCACCATATCAATGCCCCACATGATTTTATAAGTCTTGTTCAGGCTACTCCTCAGCCTCCTTTCCTCTCACTGCAGGGAAAAGAAAAGCCTCAGCCTATTCAGCCTCACCTTATACCTTTAACACTCCAGTTCCAGCATCATTCTTGGAAATCTTTTCTACACCCTCTCAAGTTTCACAAAATCCCTCATAGAAATGGTCAGCCAGATTTGTCTATAATAATTCTAAATGTGGCCTCACAAATGTTCTGTACAGCTGAGACATGACATCTCGACTCCTACACTTAATGTTATGACCGATGAAGGAAAGCGTGCCAAATACCTTCTTCCCCACCCTGTCTCCCTGGAACTCCACTTTCAAGGAATGATGCATCTGCACCCTTTGGTTTCTTTGCTCAGCAAAACTCCCCAAAGCCCAGCCATTAATTGTATAAGCCCTGCCCTGGTTTGCCTTACAAAAATGCAACACCTACATTTATTTAATGAAGCTTGGGTTCATGAAAGGCAGGTCATGTTTAACTGATTTATTGGAATTCTTTGAGGTTATAACGAGCGTGGTAGACAATGGGGAACTGGTGAACGTGGTGTACCGAGATTTCCAAAAGGCATTCAGCAAGGTGCTGCACTGCTGCATAAGATAAAGATGCACAGTGTTATGGGCAATGCATTAGCATGGACAGAAGAATGGTTAACTAACAGAATGCAAAGATTGGGGATAAATGGGTGTTTTTCTGGTTGACAATCAGTGGCTAGTGATGTGTCTCAGGGATCAGTGTTGAGACAGCATTTATTTACAATTGTTGGGACTGCAATAGTTTACAATTCAGACAGATTGTTTCGTGTTAGAGACCAAGTGTAGTGTGTTGTAGTTCACAGAAGCCACTTAAATGAGTGATAGAGCAAAGTGTGCAGAAGGATATAGACAGGCTAAGTGAGTGGGCAAGGGTCTGGCAGATGGAGTACAATGTTAGTAAACATGAGGTCATCCATTTTGGTCGGAATAATAACAAAGTGGTCTACATTAAAATGGTGAAAAGTTACAGAATGCTGCTGTGCAGGGGGACCTGGGTGTTCTTGTGCATGAAACACAAAAGTATGGTTTGCGAGTCCAGTAGCTAATTAGGAAGGCAAATGGAATAATATCCTTCATTGCCAGTGGGTGGAGTTTAAAATTAGGACTTTCTGCTGCAGCTGTATGGGGCGCTGGTGTGGCCACACCTGGAGTACTCTGTACACTTTTCATCGCCTTACATGAGATGGCACTGGGGTGGGGTTTGATGAGGAGGTTGACTACGTTGATTCTGGAAATGAGGGGGTGGGTTTATGAGGAGAGATTGAGCAGTCTGGGATTATACTCATTGGAATTCAGAAGAATGGGGGTGGAGGTTTGTAAAATTATAAATGGGACAGATAAGACAGAAGCAGGGAGGCTCAAAGTTTGTGAGAAGATTTATAGCTCGGGTGCTCGTTGTTGTGGGTCTGTTCGCCGACCTGGGAATTTGTGTTGCAAACGTTTCGTCCCCTGTGTTGGTGACATCCTAAGTGCTTGGGAGCCTCCTGTGAAGCGCTTCTGTGATGTTTCCTCCGGCATTTATAGTGATTTGTATTTGCCGCTTCCAGTTGTCAGTTCCAGCTGTCTGCTGCAGTGGCCCGTATATCGGGTCCAGGTCGATGTGCTTATTGATTGAATCTGTGGATGAGTGCCATGCCTCTAGGAATTCCCTGGCTGTTCTCTGTTTGGTTTGTCCTATTCTAGTGTTGTCCCAGTCGAACTCATGTTGCTTGTCATCTGCGTGTGTAGTTACTAAGGATAGCTGGTCAAGCCAACGTCTTCACCCAAAGGGTTGTGAATCTGTGGAATCCCCTGCCCAGTGAAGCAGCTAAGTCTAACCTGTTGAATGTTTTAAAGGTGAAGATAGATTTGTGAACAGTAAAGGAATGAAGGGTTATAGTGAGGGGAGGGTAAGTGGAGTCTCAGTCCATTGACAGATGATCCACGATATTATTGAAAGCCAGAGCTAACTCATGGAGTCAGATGGCCTACTCCTGATTGTATTTCTTAAGTTCGGATGTTGTTATGTTCCAACAGGCCTCCAATTCAAAAAGTGATGCTCGTTAACTACTAAATAAAAACTGAAAGAACTGTGGATGCTGTGTATCAGAAACAAAAGCAGAAACTGCTGGAAATGCTGAGAAGGTCTGGCAGCATCTCTGGCGTGAAAGGCTCACCAGTTTATGGTTCCCTAGCTTTTCCATACAACTTTCTTCAATAATGCTGCCACATTAGTACTCTCCAGTCTTCTGGCATCTCATCTATGATTATCAACAATACAAATATCTCAGCAAGGGGTCCAGAAATCTCTTCCCTAGCTTTCCACAAGGTTCTGGGAAATACCTAATCAGGTCTCCAGGATTTATTTCCATTTTTCTACTTTAAGACCTCCAACATCTCCTTTTCTGTAAAATGAACTCATTTTAAGATCACATTATTTATTTCCCAAGTTTCTTAGCTTCCATGCTCCTGTCTACTGTAAATATTGATACAAAGTATTTGCTTAGTGTCTCTGCCATCTCCTGTGGTTCCATGCATGGAAAGCTATGCTGATCTTTAAGGGCTGTATTCTCTCTTTAGTTATTCATTTAACCTTAAAATAATTTTAGAATCTTTTCGGATTCTCCTTAATTCTATTTGCCAAAGCAATTTGATGTCCCCTTTTTTTCCCTCATGATTTCCTGTTTAAGTATACTCCTCCTGCCCTTATACCCTTCTCAGGATTCACTCAATCCCAGCTGTCTATATCTGATGAATGCTCCCATCTTCTTCTGGACAGGATTTGCAATTTTCCTCATCATTGAGCTTTTCCCATGCCTTGCCCTTCACACAAACAGAAACATACCATCACTGAGCTCTCATTGTCTCATTCTTAAAGGCCTCCCACTTATCAGCCGTCACTTTACCTGTGAATAACGCCCCCCCCAACCAACTTCTCAAGGTCTAATACCACCGAAACTGGCCACACTCTAATTTGAAACTTTCATTTTTAAATCAATTCTATCCTTTCTCATCATTATTATTAAACCAATAGAATTATGATCACTTTCCCTGAAGCGTGCCCCTATGAACACCTCAGTCACTTGCCCTGCCTTGGTTCCAAACAGAAGGTCAAGTATTGCGAACTGTCTAGTAGGTGCATCCACATATTGAATACCAACGTTTTCTTGTACACACTTAACCAATTTCTCCACATTCCAAGATCTTAACACTACCCCAAACTCTATTTGGAAAGTTAAAATTCGCTACCAATATCCGGTTTTCTTACAGATAGCATAATCGCTTGTAAATTTCCTACTGACTATTAGGAGGCGCATTTTACAATCCCAGCAAGGTCATCACCTCTTTCTTATTTTTAAGTTTCATCCATATAACTTCACTGGGACTGGGCAGTCTCCAAGAAATATCCTCTCTACATCCAGCTGTAATGTTCTTTCTAACCAAAAACACCACTCCATCTCCTCTCTTGCTCCTCTGTCTTTACATTCTATAGCATCTATATCCTGGAACATTAAACTGCCAGTCCTGTTCATCCCTGAGCCACATTTCTGTAATGGTAATGATATCCTTGCCCCACATTCCCATCTCTGCCCCATGTTCATCTGTCTCACATGTCATGCCTCTTACATCAAAGAAAATGCAGTTTCGCAGTCTTACCTCGGTCTTGCCAAACTGTTGTCTGCCTCGACCCCTAGAATTGCTCACCGCATCTCACCTCAAACATTTCTCTTTTCTCACTATCTTGTTGGTTCCCACCATCCCCCTTACTAGTTTAAAACCTTCAGCATCCTGCTAGCAAATTTCCCCACAAGAATATCGGTCCCCTTCCAATTCAGGTCCCTCTTATACAGGTCATTTCTCTCCTTGAAGAGATCCCAATGATTGAAAAATGGGAATCCTAACCCCTGCAGCAGCTCCTCAGCCACACATTAGCTGCTCTATCTGACTGTTCCTAATCTCAATATTCCATTAGTTTGTAAACAAACCCCAACATGACATTTGCCATCTTTATTGACAGCTGAAATTAAAAACTAACTTTTTGTGGTTCGGAGATGCGGACTCCCTGCAGATTTCTGAATTCAATCTCTATCTTGCCTGTTAAAATGCATAACGTCACTGTTTCTGTCTGATTTCATTTAGTTAATCCACATTAAATTATTATGCAAAGCTCCTTGTTCACTCTCTTGTCCTACCTGTATTCCTCCGCAAACTTCTTTTTGTGTCATACTCACCACTTGTCTCCGCTCCAATTTTTGAGTCATTCGCAAACTTACCTACAATATACTCACTTTCCTCATCTTCAGTCATCAAAATACTTTGTAATTTTTTTTTTGTCCCCAGAACAGATTTATGTGGTACTCCACAGATTGACATCCTGTAAAATAAAACTCTTAATCAAACTTTTCTGATTGGGATTTCAAAGATCCTCTCTCCGTGTTAATCCAGTACCTCCAAAGCCAAGGCTCCTTTCTTATTCAGTAATCTTATGCATGGGTGCTATCAAACACCTTCAGAAAATCAAAACAATCACGGTTTCCTCCATTTTCTCAAAGAATTCCGATACTTTTATCAGGCAAGATTTCCATTTTGTAAAGCCATTCTCAGTTTTCTGCTGTAACATCCTTTTTTAAAGACTCCACCATTTTTTCAATAAATGATGTTCAACTAAATGGCCTCAGTCAATCTTTTTTGTGCCTTGACTTTTTTGAGTGAAGGTGTTGGTTGAAGGATCTATTATCAGCCGTCACTTCCACCTGCTGTAGAAGCACTGTCTTTGTATCTACTGTGAAAATCTCAACAAAATGTATCTGATGTTCATCTCCTGAGAAAGCAACTCCACAAATGTTCTCGCTCATCATCTTCTGCTGGTGGTCCCAGATTTTACGAAGCAAGTCGACAAGGCTAATTAGCATCAAGTTAAGATCAATATTTGAGCAAAAATATCTCAGTTCCTGGTCACGTATTTTTGTTCATCTCTTTTTAGGATATGAGCTTTGACAATATGGATTCTGTGTGAGTGGAGCTGTGAAATACCAAGAGAGAAAAAACATTAGTGGGAGTCATACAGAGACCCCCAGACTGTAGTGGTCATGTTGGAATAGTATTAAATAGGAAATTAGCCAAGCTAATGATATGGAGACATTGTGATCATGGGTGATTTTAATCTGCATCCAGATTGGACAAATCAAATTAGCCACAATGTCTCCGGGAGGGGGGGGGGGGGGGCGGAATTCCTGGCCTACATATGGGATGGTTTTCTAAACCAACATGTGGATGAGCCAACTAGAGAGCTTAGGCTGGATACTGTGTAATGAGAAGGGAATCATTGCCAATCTAGCTGCATGAGACTCCTTGGAGATGAGTGACCATGACATGATACAACTTTTTTATCAGGATGGAAAGTGAGCCAGCTATTTTGGAGACTAGAGTGCTGAATTTTATTCAGGAAACTTCGAAGATATATAAGGCATGATTTGGTGTTGATAGATTAGTGAAAGTTACTTAAAGGTGTGACAGTACATAGGCATTGGCAAATACCCAAGGAAATCATGGGGGAACTGCAACAACTATTTATTCCTGTCTGGTACAAAAGCAAAATGGGTCACAGGGCCAATCCATGGCTTATAAAGGAAATTAGATAGTATCCAATTGAAGGAAAAATCATAGAGATTGGCCAAGAAAATAATAGGTCTGATGTTTCAGAGCAGTTTCGATTCAGCAAAGAAGGACCAAGGGTTTGATTAAGATGGGAAAAATACAGTTCAAAAGGAAATAAGCTTGCAGGGAACATGAAGACTGACACTACAAGGTTATACAGTATGTGAAGAGAAAGATATTGATGAAGACAAATGTAGGTCTCTACAGATGTAAATGGGGAAATGTATAACAAAGGACCAAGAAACAGCTAAGCAACTGAATACATACTTTAGTTCTGTCTTCACAAAAAAGGACCGTTGTACAGGAGGTTGGTGAGGCTGCAGTTGGAGCGTGTGTTCAGTATTGGTCTCCTTGCTCGAGGAAGGATGTTATTAAACTGGAAAGAGTGCGAAAAAAAATTATCAGGATGTTACTAGGACTCAATGATCTGAGTTATAAGGAGAAGCTGAACAAGCTCGAACTTCTTTTCTCGGCAGTCGAGGCAATCATGAGAGACATGCACCCTTTTTTTTTACCCAGGGTCAAGGAATCGAGGATTAAATGTCTTTCGTTTAAGACTAGAGGGGAAAAGCATAAAAGGGAACCTGAGGGGCATTTCTTTTTACACAGAGGCTGGTACGTGTATGGAACGAGCTGCCAGCGGAATTGGTTCAGTTGGGTACGTTAACAACATTTAAAGGCATTTTGACAGATACATGGATCGGATGTCGACCAAATGCAGGGAAATGGGGTTAGCATGGTTGGACATTTTGGTCAGTATGGACCAGTTTGGGCCAAACGACCTGTCTCTGTGCTGTAGGACTCTCTGACTCGAAGATACAAATCAAGTACCAGAAATCCTGGGGTGTGCAAAATTTAGTGAGAAGGAAGAACTGAGGGAGGTCAATATTAGTAGAGAAATGGTGCTGAGAAATTGAGGCGATTAAACCCAATAAATCCTCAGGACCTGATAAATCTAGATCCCAGAGTACTTAAAGAAGCGGTTCTAGAAATCATGGATGCTTTAGTTGTCAGGATTCTTTAGATTATGGTACAGTCCTTGCAGATTGGAGGTCAGCTACTGCCACTCCAATATTCAGGAAGAGAGGTACAGAGAAACCAGGGAATTATAGACCAGTAAGATTCAGATCGGTTAGTGGGGAACATTCTCAATTTATCAAGTAGTTTATGGCAGAGCATTGAGAAAGCCGCGGCAGGATCAAACAGAGATAGCATGGATTTATGGAAAGGAAATCATGCTTGTCAAATCTATTGGAATTCTGTGAAAATGTAACTATCAGAGTTGACAAAGCGGAACTAGTAAATATGGTATATTTGTACTTGCAGAAAGTGTTTGACAATGCCCCATTTAAGAGATCACTGTACAAGATTAAAGTGCATGGGATTGGCGTAAGTGTACTGAGATAAATAGAAAACTGATTGGCAGAGATAAAACAGAGTAGGTCCTAAGGGGTCCGTTTCAAATTGGCAGACAGTAACTAGTGGGTTGCCACAGGGTCCCCAACTATTAACAATACATATTAATGATTTGGATGAAGGAATAAAATGTAATATCTCAAGGTTTGCAGATGATACCAAGTTGGGTGGGATGGTGAACTGTGACGAGGATGCAGAGATCCTACGGCATGATCTGGACAGATTGGGTGAGCGGGCCAATCAATGACAGATGCAGTTTATTTTGGATAAATGTCAAATTATTCACTTTGGAGACAAAAGCAAGGTGGTGAATTACTACCTGACTGGCTGTAAATTGGGAGTGGGGAGTGTGCTGCAGGGCCTACTTGTCCTTGTGCACCAGTCGCTGAAGGTAAGCACGCAGGTGCAGCAGGCAGTAAAGAAGGCAAATGCTATATTGGACTTCATTGTGAGATGTTTCGAGTACAGGAGCAGGGATGTGTTGTTGCAGTTATACAGGGCTTTGGCGATGCCACACCTAAAACAATGTGTGCAGTTCTGGTCTCCTTTTCTGAGGAAGGATGCTTTTGCTCTGGAGGGAATACAGCGACGGTTTACCTGAACGATTCCGAGGATAGTGGAAGTAACGTATGAGGACAGGTTGTCTAGGTTAGGATTGTTTTTGCTGGAGTTTAAACGAATGGGAGGGGACCTCATTCTAACAGGACGAGACAGGGTAGATGCAGGGAGGATGCTCCTGATGGCGGAGGTGTCCAGAATCAGGGGACACAGACTGAAGATTCGGGGTGTATCATGTAGGATGGAGATGAGGAGACATTTCTTCACCCAAAGAGTGATGACCCTGCGGAATTCATTACCACATGAATTAGTTGATGCTAAAGCATTGAGTGTATTGAAGACGCAGCTAGATGTAGCATGTAGGGCAAATGGGAGCAAAAGTAATGGGGAGTAAACAGGACGAGGCTATTGAGCTGGATGATGAGCCATGATCATGATGAATGGCACAGCAGGCTCCAAGGGCGGAATGGCCTCCCCCTGTTCCTACCTTCAATGTTTAAGAGGATATTGCCCTGAGTAAACCATGGACATTCTTCGTGCTTTCCCATTTACCTCAAAATATCACTCATCACCCCACCCGAAAAAAAATGTGGAGACATAACTTCTCAAATTTCAATGACACAGCTCCTCGCAAAGTCAAGATGTGATGGTTGAAGTGCAGCTTTGTTAATTCTTAGCACAAGATGTCATTTTCTTCTGTGATTGCTTGTGTATGTCTGTATTTCTATGTGTGTGCGCGCATGTGTATTTGTGCATGCATGCGTGTGTCTGTATGTGTGTGCATGTGTCTCTGTGTGCGTGTCTGTGTCTCAGTGTCTGTGTGTGGCTGTGTGTGTGTCTGTGTGTGTCTGTGTCTGTGCATATCCATGGCTATGCGTCTGTCTCTGTGAAGATGTAAGTGTATGTGAGAGTCTGTGTGTGTCTGCATCTGTGTGTGTGTGTATGTGTGTGTGTGTGTCTGTGTCTGTGTCTGTGCATAGCCATGGCTATGTGTCTGTCTCTTTGTAGGTGTAAGTGTATGTGAGTGTCTGTGTCTGCGTCTGTATCTGTGTGTGTGCACGCGCGGGTGTACGTTTCTGTGTCTGTGGCATTTTGAAGCACATCATATTTCGTTGAAACCACTTTCTTTGTCAGAGGCCACCAGCATGCTCCAGCTGCTGGAAGGTGCTCTAATGTATTTCAGATTGCGTGCCTCCATGCAATGTAACTTTCCTGCTTGACGAAGAGACTAATTCATAACAGTTAGTGTTTACCACCAATTTCTCACTAACAGTTACAGAGTGCAATTATGAGTTATTGCCTTTCGTTTTAGCGTCTAAGGTGATGTCCGGTCACCCTAACAGCTCACATCAAACCAATGGAAATCTCCCATTCATTTCTCTCAGCCAATAGGGACTCTCTCCATGTCTAGTCGATGTTCAGGGCTGTCATACCATTCTTCAGCATTCCTGAAGCGGACCCTTTGGTCCATCACTAGCTGCCTGGCTGTAGGAATCTCACCATGCAGGAAGTAAATTCACACGTCACATGCTTCCATTCTGTTGACATGTCCAAGACACACTTGTTAGATGATTTAGGGACTCTCCATTTGAGAGGACACAGAATTCAAGAATTTGTCATGTCACTTCCAAACCTCAGCGTTCCAAAGGGGATACCCTCGCCCACCTCTCAATCAACCCAACAACTCCTCCAAGTCTCCATACAACTGCCTTTTCACTCCTCCTTCTTCATGTTTCAGGTCCACAAACTCCTTGCAAGGGCATCTGTACCTCTCAGATTATTCCAGACAAGACCACCGAGGGAAAAGGACGAAGAGAGGACTGCAGATCAGAGTCAAAAAGTGTGGTGCTGGAAAAGCACAGCGGGTCAGGCAGTATATTGAAGGAGAAGAGTCAGCGTTTAGGGCATAAGGCTTTCATGGAGATTCCTGCCCAAAACACCGACTTCTCGGTCAGGAGTGAAGACTATTGTTGTGACAAGGTCTGCTGTTGGAATTGCGCAGTGAAAATCAATAACTTCATCATCATTCTAATAGAGGGCAATAATTCAACATACTTGTGGATGGATTATCTCATGTTAGAAATAAATACAATGATAATCATTGTTATATGAATCGTGAAGGGATTGGACAACATTAACAGATTATTAACAGGGTGTCAAAGCCCCCCCAATAACACAGGCGAAGAAAATAAAGAGGACAGATAAGCAAATTAAAACAAAATTATCAGAGACCACATTTGATTGAACGGCTCAGACAAAACAAGAACAGATTGAGAACTAATGGATATTTTTAGTTCAGAGAAATTAACTCAGTTACAACAGAAAGATGAAAAACTGAAGGAATAGCATTTAGGAGCAAACACAGAAGAAGCATCTGAGTGCATTCCCAAATGTTACTAACTTGAAAAGAATGTCTTGATGAGACATTCAGGCAGATGGGAAAGTGGGAGAAATTCATTACCAGGGGCTTATAGAAAGGAGGTTTGGCAGGTAGCACATGAGTCACCTGTGGGTCATTGTGGGAGTGAGAAGAACTCCCACCAAAATACAAAAACATTTTTACTGGCCTGGGCTGCATAAAGATGGAGTTGAAAATTGCCAGAAATGTCATACTTGTCATTTAACTGGAAAACCTTAGGCAGTAATAAAACCAGCACCTTTTAAACCCATCCCTGCATTTGAGGAATCTTCTATAAGGGTCTTACTTGATTGACCCCTACAAAAACAAAACGTGGGAATTAGTATTTGTTAACTATAATTGATGAGTCCATTCGATATCCAGAAGCCATTCTATGTGTACAATACCACTGCTAGAAGGTTTGTGGAAGAATTATACCAATGTTTAACTCGATAAAGAACACGCACAGAAATACAATACAATGGTCAAATTTTACATCAGATTTATGCATGGCAGTTATGGCTACCCACTGCTTAACAGCAAGGATGGCAAGGGAGTGTAAGAAAGGTGGGGTCAAACTTCAAACACCATTAGTGAGCATAGAGAAGACCATTTTGAGAGCTTATCGTCAAGAGAATCCAAACGACTGGATAAAGGTATTCCATTTGTACATCTTACAAGTCGGGATGCACCAAATGAACCTACCAGATTCAGTCCATTTGAATGAGTGTTGGGGCATGAGCTGAAAGGATCACTGAAATTAAATAAGGAGCAATTAGTGAGTCAGAGTTCAGCGACCACATACTTAAACTGTGTGTCAAATTTTAGGGAATGATAAATTGAGTAGGGGAGTTGACTCCAATTAAGCAATATCCTTACAGACTTACGCCAAAGAAAGTTGACGTATGTTCGAAGACAGACTGTACACATGTTCCAAAAACAACAGCATCAAAGTGAGTTGCAGCAACTGGAGCTCAGCCATAGTAATGGTGCCAAAGCCAGATGGTACCCATGGTTGTGTGCAGACTGTTGCAAAGTTAATGCGGTTGCAGAGTCTGATTCATATCCGAGTCCAAATTGGGAAGACTGTATTGAAAAGGTAGGACAAGCAACTTAGATTTGTAATTTGGACTTGCTCAGAGGTTACAGGCAGGTACCTTTATCCGAAGGAGTGAAGACTATTTCGGCTTTTGTAACACTGAACGGACTTTACCAATTTAAAGTCATGCCAGTTGGTATGGAAAATATGCCAGCCACATTTCAAAGGATAACCAATAAAGTCATTTCTGGGTTATCCAATTGCAAGGTGTACATCAACAACCTTGTGATCTTTCAGTCACACACAGGTAGAACATTTGCAGCATTTGTTGAAACTATTAAATTGACTTTGGGAGGCAGGCTGGTGAGAAACCTGGCTAAGTGTGAATTCGCCAAAGTTTGAGTCATGTCCCTCGGCCAAGTTGTCAGGCATGGAACAGATGGCCCGGACCATAACTTTGATAAAGACAGCAGGACTATGACTCCTGGCAGGGAACAGGTTTAACAAAGGTTTGTACCAAATTGTCGTTGTGTGATTGCTCCACTGACTGACTAATTGAAGAAGTGCGGATATTTTAGTGGACAGTAGAATGTCAGAAGGCATTTGCCAGCCTGAAAGCTATGTTAGCCACTGCCCCAGTCTCCCCTTTAATTGTACGATATTCCCCAAGGGAATGAACCTGGAGAGCGCATCCATTAGAAATTTGAGGCGGTGTGCTGGGGGCAATATTATACAAGGTCCCATATTCCTCTCCATGTATTAAAGACTTAAGGATCTGAAACCACTCACATTCGCCCTTAATTTGGTCAAACAACTGAAGTGGAAGGTTTGTATGAAAGAGTGAAGCTACTCCTCTACTTTTCCAAATAAAGGATGAAATAAGCAGCGGGCCGAATCTTACCTGCTGTAACTTGAAGTGCTCCTTATCAGTTAGATGTGTTTCTTGCAGCAAGGCTACATCGACCCCTTCCTTTCTGAGGCTTGAAAGTATCTTTTTCTCTTAATTGGTGAGTGACTCTCCTTAACGTTCAACGTGCACCATTTAAACGAGCGGTGAGCCATAGCAATCTGAAGCAGCCCATGACCCACTGGGAGAAGAACCCCACTTTTAGTGCGTCAAGTGAAAGCAGTAAACCGTTCATCCAAACTTGAACATATAACTACAATAACAACCAAGTCAAAACTTCTAACAACTGTTTCTACAACGAACCAACATCTAACATAAATAAGTGGAGACTTTCCGCCTTCCTGCAGAGGGTGTTCATATTACCCACTAATCCCCCATGGCTCCTCCTAGCTGAAGCCGCTCCCCAAACCCAGGCAAAACAAAGTTTTAAAAAGTTGCACGCGTCTTACAATAAGAAAATTAAAAGTGGGCATTCAATCCGTCCCATCCATACTTTGATCCGAGGCAGTCCTGGTGAAACAAAATGTAACCAACCCCACCATCCCCAAACCCCCTTTCGCATTCCGAGCTAAGTGAGAGAAACGAAAAGCAAATGATAGAAAAAAAAGGATAATGGGAGTTTAGGAAGAAAGGAGAAGAAAGAGAAAAGAAAGAAAAGTCTTCCACATACTAAAAAAAAGCGTGGTAAACCAGGCAAACGCCAGAGAACATAATTGTCCATATTATTTCAACCAGCCAGTCTATTTTTAGATATACAGGAAGTCCTTTGAGGTTTCTGGTGAGTAAAAATTAAACACAGACCCTCCATGGCTGAAACAGAATATTGCCGGATATCCTACCAGAATATTCACATCCCTCAGCCTCCTTTTTATCTTACCAAAGGAATGCCTCTTGCGGATCACAGCCAGAGAAAGATCTTCGAAAAACATAATTCCTAATCCTTTATAGATCAGAACCTACGGATCCTTCCCAGAAGCTCGAGAAGCTTACAGCACTTTTTTTCTCTATCGTGCTGGAGTTGCACGAGGACCGAGTGGGGGCACTGCTCAGATCCCAGTGGGCCCACTCGACCCACACCCATTCGGCCCTGACTTCCAGCTTCAAAAATTGTATGAGCCATTTCTCCAAGAAGCTGACGAGCTGGCCTTCTTCTTCCTGTTCCGGAAGCCCGACCAGACTGATGTTCTTCTGATGGCTCCGATTTTTGAGGTCGTCGATCTACTCTACTAAGGCCCTTACCTAACATTCCAGGACTTGGACACGACCCGCCGAGGATTCTGCCATGGTTTCCGAAGCTGCGGTCCGCTGTTCCACCTCGATGATGCGCGGCCCTAGAATCCTGCTCCTGCTCCTGCTTCTGCAGCTTGGTTGAAATCAGTTCCAGCCTGGTTCGGGTCTCCTCCATCGCTGAATCAATCTTCTCTTGCAGGCTCTGAACTCTGAGACCAGGCTCTACTCCACATATAAGTCCACTGGGGCGTTCGCAGAGTCCGTCTTCACAGCCGCGGGCGTATCCATCGCTGCAGTGCCCTGCTGGTTGTGATCCTCATGGTTCTTTTCCCTTAGTCATTTTCCTTTCTCACTTAAAATGGCATAGAGCAACACTGGGGATCAAAAACGACCGATTTTACCTCAAGAGGGAAGAAAGAGAGGGTGAATACATCACTTTGTCTGGGTACTAGTGCAGAGCTCAGCACAGCAGACCAACTTGATCACCGCCATCGTGGATCTCACCCGTATAATCACTGTTAACAAACTTTTTTTGAAATGGTTTGAAGATGTTTCTTGGAGGGGGAGACAATGGAGAACTATTGGATGTGATGTAGTTAGATATTCAGGTGGATGTTTAAGAGTTCAGAAAGTGAATAGTAAATAAAATTGAACCAACGTGGTTCAGGGGCGACTTTTGGAAATTGAAAGGTAAAAGTGAATTTGGCCTTCAGTTAAGGGAAATTGGAAAATCGAAGTAAAATCGTTGGCACAGACTGCATGCAGTGTGGATGAGATTACACCTGTGTTTTGTACTGTTTCAAAGAATGAGAGGTGATCTCAGGGAAACTTAAAAAAAATCACCCACAGCAGACTGACTAATACAGGGGCATGGAGAAGTGCAGCAGGCAAAGTTAGGGGGAACCCAAGATTTTCTACAAAAAACATCAAGCTGAACAGAATAACCAGATAAAAATTAGGACCGATTTCGAAACAAAGGGGGTAATCAGTATGTGAAACTGGGGAACATTGATAGACTGTAACATGAGAGCTTCACATCTGTTTTAGTTGGGAGAAGGAAGATGCATGTACAGAATTCAAGAAGATGGACTGGGAATCTCTCGAACAGATTCATATAAGATGCAAGTTGGGATTGTTGGTTTTGGATGATGTAAAGTCCAGATGAGTTGTATCGCAGGATGCTGTTGGAGACAAGAGAGGAAATATCCTGTCCTAAATGCTTAAGTCGAATTTGACCACATAAGGGAGGTGTTAGAGGACTGGAGAACAGCTATGTGGTCCCAAGTTACTGGAAAGGTGGTAGAGATAGACCAGTGTCTGGTGGTGTACGACAGCGAGCAGTGCAGTTGTATTATTTGTGGTATTCATAAATGATGTAAATATGAATGTGGAGGGGGTGGTGGGGGGTGGGGGCTAAGCGTAATAAGTAATTTTGTGTTTGACACAAAGATTGGCCAGGTGGTTGGCAGTGAGGAGGAAGGCCTTATGTTACAGGAAGATACAGGTGGAATGGTCAGATGGTCATATCACTGGCAGATGGAATGGAACCCTGGTAAATATGAGGTGATGCACTTTGGAAGAAGGAGCCAGACAGGGGAGAATTCAATGAATAGCAGAACGCTAGTGACGTCAGAAGGTGTTTCTCCACACATACCTGAATGTGATTGGACAGTGTAATAGCCAGTTCAGAAATCACACGGGACTGTAGGCATAGTGTTCATTCATCGAGGAAATATAATATAAGTTAAACATGCCATTGGTTAGGCCATAGATAGAATACTGTGTGCAGTTCTGGCAGACACATTACAGGAAGTGTTTGGCTTTCTCAATAACATCAGAAGCTATTGGGGTCTCCACAGAGTTGGAAGCTTCAGGGGAAGTCTCCTGGCTGCAACTCACTCTAAGTTTTCACTTGATTTGTTTTTCCTCCTAGATTAGAGAACTGTACCTGAGAATCTGTGTCTGATCTTTCCTTTTTGCCAAGTACATGTATCAGAACACTTAATTATTAATAGATTCTAGGCCAACGCCTTCAAATATTTTTGAGGAGCTCTGCTGTCGTCCATAACACGTGACTCCTTCTCTTCCTGTGTAATTGGTAGGAGGCACTAACTGAGCTATCTCTACACTTCTCCAATAATTTCATTGAGCTGAATGCCTTCCTCATATTCCTGTGAAGCTACCGTGAGGAGCTGAATAATCTCCTCCTTTTAACTGTGGAAATGTGCAGTGTCCAGCAGCACTGTTACATGAATGTTACCAATACTTACAACAGCACAAGCCTGAATGTTGTCCAGGTCTTGATGCACATGGACACAGACTAGTTCAAGAGCTGAAGGGGGACGTTTTTCCTGAATATTGTAAGATTTTCAGTGAATACCCCCACTTCTAATCTTATGGTGTGGGCAAGACATTTATGAAGCAGCTGAAGATGTTTGTGCTGAGGAAGCTACGTTGAGGATGTTTTGCAGACATGTCCAGGACTGAATGGAGTTTTGTACACAAACCCCAGTCATTGTGCGTTATGCTTTCAATCACTATAACCAGGGAAGTTTACAACTCATTTGCATTAAGTGCAATCCTGCTCAGGCTCTTTGAGACCGTCCTTAGTTAAAATATGCCTTGATGTCAGGGCCAGTCACTCTTCCCTGAGCCCTTGTATTCACGTCTTTTGCTCATATCAATAGGTCACAGTGGGGGGGGGGGGGGCATGGAGTGCTTTTTGACCAGTCAGAGTTGAGAGCTGTGAAGAATTGGACATGAAAGAGGATATTAGACCTTATGATCTTGTGGTGGGTGAAGACATGCTTGCGGGGGCGGGGGCGGAGCGTATGGATGACTGACATACCCCTGTTTGTGGGATCCTCACATACTATTATTGGAAAGTAGAGGGTGTTATTTTCCTGGAAGCGATGTTATTGAATGTTGCCAGATTGTCTGGACATCTCTGGTTGAGGTGTAGGGGCTGTATTCACAGTGCATTTGGGTCTACAAAATGACCAACAAATGAAGCACAAGTTGCAGACAGGGGAAGCTCTGTAAAGAGAGATGAGGGGCCTCTTTCATACCTAGCCTGGGCTTTCCAATTACAATTTCCAAACAAGCCCAAACTGAGTTTGACAGTTTTGAGGGGCTGAATGGTCTCCTCTATTTCTGTGCACCAGTTTACAGCAGTAGCCTCCAACTGCTCCTATCTAGCAGGTTTGAGGGACTGAATGGAACGTAGAAACATGGGACTGAGGAGCAGGAGTGGGCCATTAGACACTTTGAGCCTTCTCCACCAGGCACTAAGATTGTGGCTGTTCAGGTTATGGTCACAGCCGCACTTTCCTGTCTGTATCCCATTATCCATGACTCACTTCTCTGTCAAATATTTAACTAACTCAGCTTTGAATCAATGTAAACAAAGAAGCATCTCAAACTTGTGGGGAAGAGAATTCCCACTTGAAATGTCTGTTTGGAATGTCTCCTCATCCCTTTTATAGAGTCATATCGCATGCAGATTTGTACATGCCGACCAGACATCCCAATCTGATCGAGTCTGATTTGCCAGCATTTGGCTCATATTCCTCTAAACCTCCTTATTCAGACACCCATGAAGATGCCAGACTCTACCACTTCCTCTGGCATATAATCCCATATGCACACCTCCCTCTGTATGAAAACATTGCCTCTAAGTTCCATCTAAAATATTTTCCCTCGCACCTTAAACCTATACCTTCTATTTTTGAATCCCCTATTCTGGGAAACAGCCCTTGTCTATTTAAACATCCATGCCCCTTATGATTTTATAAACCTCTATAAGGTCAGCCCTAAGCCCGTGATTCTACAGGGAAAACTGCTTTAGCCTATTCAGCCTCTGCTTATAGCTCAAACTCTCCAAACCTGGCAACATCCATATAAATCTTTTCTGAACCCTTTCAAGTTTCACAGCAACCTTCGTACAGCACGGTACCAGAGCTGTACACAGTATTCCAAAATGTGGCCTCACTGACATCCTGTACAGTTGTAACATGACATTCCCAACTCCGAAACTCAATGCTCTGACCAATGAAGGAAAACATGCCAAACACCTTGTTCACTATCCTATTCACTTTGAAAGAGCGTTGCACCTACATCTCTCTCTCTTGTTACTCAGCAACATCCTGCAAGAAAATTCCATTAAGTACCCCGATTTGCTTCCCAAAATGCAGCACTTCACAATTATCTGAATTAAATTCCATCTGCCACTCATCAGTCAATTGGCTCATCTGATCGGGATCTCATTGCACACTGAGATAGATTTCTTTATTACCCACAACACCAACAATTTTGGTGTAATCTACAAACTTGCTACCCTTACCACCTATGGTCACATCCACATCATTTATATAAATGACGAAAAGCAGTGGGCTCAGCACTGATCCGTGTGGCACACGACTGTTCACATGCCTCCAGTCTGAAAATCAATCCTCTACCAACCTCTGTCGCCCCCCTTCAATCTAAGTTTGTATTCAATTGGCTTGGGTGAGTTGGTTCCCATGTGACCTAACCTTACTAACTTGCCTAATATGCAGACTCTTGTCAAAGAACTTGCTCCTGTCTATATGGAAAGCATCGACAACACTGCCTTCATCAATCTGCTTTGTCACCTCTTTAACATACTCAGTCAAATTAGTGTGACACGATTTCTCATGCAAAAAGCCATGGTGACTATCCACAATCAAGCCTTGCCTTTGAACATGCATGCAATTGGCTATCCCTCAGAAACCCGTCCGACAACTCAACCACCACTGATGTCAGGCTCACCGGTCCAGATTTCCTTGGGTTGTTGAGTAACTGTTTTCTTTTCTACTGCCACCCCTCTATTGGTCACGGCAAATTATCGGTGTGACCAGTTTGACGATATGGCTTATAATATAGGTCTCACATTGCGTCAGGGCCGTCCTAGGAAGAAGTCATATAGATTTCCTTCTCTGTTAAAATAACAAATCCATGACTAAAACAAAGTTCCTCATGATGTAAAAATGAACGACAAACAGTGTAGAAATTACAAAAGTGTACATTGATATTTCCATTACTAAAAGTAATGAGGAGCACAAACATATGCAGACACACACAGATACATACACAGGCACACTTAGACAAACACAAACACACACACAGACATACACACACACACACAAAGGCACACTCAAGCACACACACAGACGTGCACACGCAGACACACTCAACCTCACAAAAACACAGAAACACAAACACACGGACACACAGACACACATGCACCTGCAAATACGCACACTAACACAGACGAATGCACGTACCATAGTGCGTACAAAATTAGAGCAGTAAAAAGGTCATTTGGCCCATCCAGCCTACTGAACTATTGATCATGGCTGACATGTTTTTCAAGCCAGTTCTACTATCCTCTCACAACAAGCCTTGAGCCCATCTTTAATCATAACTTATCGACTTATATCCTAAAGACACTAAGATGTGTGTGTGTGCGCACGCGCATGCACGTGTTTATCTGTGTGTGTGTGTGTTTGTGTGTGTGTGTATGTCCCTTTGTGCGTCCGTGTGTGTCTGTGTGCATGTGTTGTCTTTGTGTGTGTTTCTATGCGTGTGCATGTGTCTGTGTGTCTTTGTGTGTGTGTATTTGTGTATGTGCGCCTGTGCGTGTGTGTGTCTCTCTGTGTGTGTCTGGGTGCGTGTGTATGTGTCGTGTACGTGTCTGTGTATGTGTGTGTGTTTACCTAATAGCAGGAGACAGCATTATCGAGGACGGTTGTTTTTCATACTGGAAGCCTGTTGTTATGGACTACTCAAAATATTCTTGAGCAGGCAGCGCAGACTATAACTTTGTAATTTGTTTCAGTAAGTGCACAGTGAAAATTATCAGATTTTAAAATAGACAAAATATATTCACAAAACTACACAATGAAACACAAAGAACAGAATAAAGAACCCCTACAAAACTCAATCTATTCAAACTAAACTTAATTAGCTGTTCTTGAAGTACACAACCATCCCAATAAGCAAAGCCCCCTTATAAACAGTACAAATGGAACAAATGATTGCACGTTAAAGTTAGAAGGGCAGAAGGAGAGACAGACAGAGAGAGAGAGGGCCTGTCCACACAGCTAAACTCCAAACTGGTTCTGGACTGAACTGCTCACCTCGAGAGCTGACCACTCCCCTTTCATTATACCTTTAATCAGAAAACCGTTTAATCTCTGTACCAAACCATTCACCTTGGAGCCGGGAACTATTTACGACGCCTCTGAAAAAAAAAATCAAGGACACAGTATCTTTGAGAAAAGGAAGCTTTTAGAGAAAAGGTTTGTGACACTGTGCACAGTGGTGTTCCACAGGGACTTCTGCTCAATCCATTTTTGTTTTGACATTTAGACAAATGATTCAGATGAGAATTATAGAACGTGTGGTTAGAAAGATTGTGGATAAAACCAAGTTTGGCTATATAGTGGACAATGAAGATTACACAGGGACCTAGATCAAATTACTTGAAGAATCTAAAGAGTTGTACAGCACCGAAGCAAACACTTTTGACCAACTAGTCCATGCCAACCTGATTTCTGAAATTAATCGTGCCCTACTTGGGGTGGTGCAGTGGCTCAGTGGTTAGCACTACTGCCTCCCATACCAGGGACCTGCGTTTGATTGCTGGCACAGCTGACTGACTGTGTGGAGTTTGCACATTCTCGCTGTGTCTGCGTGGGTTTCCTCCCACAGTCCAAAATTGTGCAGGTTATGTGAATTGGCCATGTTAAGTTGCACATAATGTCAGGTGCATTAGTCGGGGTAAATTTGGTGAGATGGTTCTGGGTGGGTAACTCTTCAGAGAGTTGGTGTGGACTTGTGCTACACAGTAGGGGATCTAATCTATTTGCCAGCAATTCTAACATATCATTCTAAATCCATCCTATCAATATATCCATCTGGGTGCCTTTTAACTGTTGTAATTATACCTACCTCCACCACTTCTTCTGGCAGTTCATTATGTACACGCTCCACTTTCTGAGTGAAAAAGTTTCCCCGACGTCACTTTAAAATCTTTCCCCTCTCACATTAAATCTATGCTTTCTAATTTTGGACTTCCAAGCATGGGGAAAAGATCTTGACTACTCACTCCCTATCCATACACTTCATGAATTTATAAACCTCTAGAAGGTGAAAATGAGCCTCCCACCCAGGGTCTGTACTTTCAGTCATCCGGGACTTAAATTCTGAAATTCGATACTGACACCTCTTCCATCTCGATCAAAACACAATTTTAAAATCATTTCAGTCAACGCGTTCAGATGTGTTATAAAACACCTCGACTTGGATTAGAAACCAAACCTTTGGGGCCAGAGGTAGGGACACTACCACCAATCCACAATCGCCCCAAAAGTTGCAACATTATTCTCCTGTGTGTTCATCAGCCTTTCCTGTCATGCTGCACCTGAATCCAGACAATCTGGTCTCGAGCTAGGGACACTACCAGATAAGTTCAGGAATTCGAATAGAATCCAGACGTCTGGCTCAGAGGCAGGGATACTACCGACTACACAAGATCTAAACCATGCCCGAATTGTTAACTTTAAATGCCAGCTTTCAGATCGGTATGGATCCATTGAAATCTGGGTAACTTTACTGAATTACCCACTTAAAATAGTAACGTTGTTAAAAAATGCAAGGTACTTACCTCAACTGTAGGATGTCGAGTTTATGTGCTCTGCCTTCGAGATAAACTATGAACATCTTTAAACACTTGGCTATTATTTCCGGTTTAAATGGCTATTATCTGTAGTCCTCAATATAAGGGAATGAAATTCTGCAGACACACTTTGCACTGTGAAGGAACTCGAATGGATATCAACACTGAACATCAGAGACAAAGACAGAGCGTAAATTTCTGGCCTGAAACAGCGATCACTGTTTCTCACCTCTAACGTGTGACTGCCCTCTTCCGAAAACAATTAAATGATACAAGGCAACTGATTATTTTCCAGCCTTTCTTCCCCAGTATTATCATTTACTGGGCAAAAGAATTGCAGATGGAGTTTAATGTTGATAAATGCAAGGTATTGTACTTTGGTAAAACAAACTAAAAAACACATATACAATTAAATGTTGAACCATTGGTAGTGTTGTAGAACAGAGCAACCTAGAGTTTCAGGCATAATTCGTTGAAGTTTGCTTCATATGTAGACAGGGTGGTTATGAAGGTGTTTCACTTGCTGACCTTCATTATAGAGACATAGAATCATAGAGATATAATGCAGGGAAATAGACCCTCTGGTCCAAATTGTCCATGTCGACGAGATACCCTAACCTAATCTTGTCAATTTTGCCAACACTTGCCCATATCCCTCAGAACCTTTCCTATTTATATACTCATCCAGATGTCTTTTAAATACTTTAATTTGACCAGCCTCTGGCAACTCATTCCATACACATACCACCCTCTATGCATAAAAATTGCCCCTGAGGTCCCTTTTAAATCTTTTCCCTCTCATCCTAAACCTTTGCCCTCTAATTGTGGACTCGCTCACCCCAGGGAAAAGACATTGTCTATTTACCCGATGCATGCATCTCATGATTTTATAAACCTCCATAATTCACCTTTCAG
Source organism: Chiloscyllium plagiosum (assembly GCF_037043375.1). Taxonomy (NCBI): domain Eukaryota; kingdom Metazoa; phylum Chordata; class Chondrichthyes; order Orectolobiformes; family Hemiscylliidae; genus Chiloscyllium; species Chiloscyllium plagiosum. Next base: position 56,086,333 of record NW_028270167.1, read on the forward strand.
TCTCTATGATTCAGAGAAAACAGCCCCAGCCTATTCCGGCTCTCCCTACAGCTCAAATCCTCCAGCCCTGGCAATACCCTTGTTAATCTTTTCTGAACCCTTCCAAGTTTCGCAACATCTTTCCGATAGGAATGAGACCAGAATTGTACACAATATTCCAAAAGTGGCCGAACCAATGTCCTGTACAGCTGCAACATGACCTTCCAACACTTGTATTCAGTGGTTTGAACAATAAAGGAAAGCATATTAAACACTTACTTCACTATCCAATCTACCTGCAACTCTATTTTCAAGGAAATAGGAACCTGTACTCCAAGGTCTCTTTGTTCAGCAACACTCTCCAGGATTTTATCATTAAGTGTATAAGTCCTGCTCTGAGTTGCTTTTCCTAAATGTAGCACCTCGCAGTTATCTAAATTTATCTCCATCTGCCACTTCTCAGTCCATTGGCCCATCTGATCTAGATTCCATTTTACTCTGTGGTAACGTTTGTAAGTGTTCACTACAACTCCAATTTTGGTCTCATCTGCAAACCTACTAGCTATATCTCCTATGTTCACATGCAAATCATTTATATAGATTACGAATAGCAGTTGACAGTCCTTTGAATACAGGAGTTGGGACGGTATGTTCAGGTTGCACAGGACATTCGTGAGGCATGTCCTGGAGGACTGTGTGCAGTTCTGGTAGCCCTGTTATATAGAAAATATTATCAAGTTTGAAAGAGTTCAAAGAGATTTGTCAGGATGTTGCTGGGAATGGAGTGTTTGAATTATAAGGACAGGCTCAACAGCCTCGAACATTTCCTACTGTAGCATAAGAGGTTGAGACGTAACCTTGTGGAGGTTTATAATATCATGAGAGGTTTCGATAATGTTAAATGGTAGGTGTCTTTTTCCTCGACTGGGGGATTGTTTTACGATAAGAGGAGGAAGTTTCTTAAAAGAAATAGCGTCATAGAGCTGCATAGCATAGAAACAGACCCATTGGTCCAACGTGTCCATGCTAGCCAGATAGCCAAAATTATTCTCCTTCTATTTGCCGGCATATAGTCAGTTTCCATTTAAACCCTTCCCATTCATCTGTCCATCCAGATGCCTGTTAAATGTTGTAATTGTGTCAGCCTCAATACCTTCCTCTGGCAGCTCATTACACACGGACCATCCTCGACATGAAGATGTTGCCCATGAGAGCCCATTTTTGTCTTTCCCATCCAACCTTAAACCTTTGCCATCTAGCTTTTGACTGAACTACCCTAGGGAAAAGACCTTGACTATTCACTTTATCCGTTGCACCCATGATTTTACTAACCTCTAACGTCAACCCTCATCCTCTGATTCTCCAGGGAAAATAGGCTCAGCCTATTCAGCCTCTCCCTGTACCTCAAACCCTCCAACCATGGCAACTTCAGTGTAAACCCTTCTTGAACCCTTTCAAATTTGACAACATCCTTCCTGCAGAGCAGGGAGATCAGATTTGCATACAATATTCCAAAAGTGGTCGAACCAATGTCTTGTACAGTCGCAATTATGTCTCCTAACGCATATACACAATGCACTGACCAATAACAAATACTTTCTTCACTGTCCTATCTACCTGCAAATCCACATTCAAAGAACTATAAACCTGTACTCTGAGGTCACTTTCTTCAGCAACACTCCACAGGACTTTATCTGTAAGTGTATAAGTCCTGCCTTGATATGCCTTTCCAATATGCAGCATCTCACATTTATCTAAATTAAACTCTGTCCGTCACTCCTCGGTCCATTGGCCCATCTGATTAAGTTCCCGCCGTAATCTGAGGTAACCTTCTTTGCTGGCCACTATACCTCCAATTTTGGTGTCATCTGCAAACGTACTAACTGTCCTATGTTCATATCGAAATCATTTATATAAATGACGAAAAGTAGCGGGCCCAGCACCGATCCTTGTAGCACTCCACTAGTCACAGGCGTCCAGTCTGCAAAAGAATGCTCCACCACCACCCTCTGTCCTCTACCTTTGAGCCAGTTCTCTATCCAACTGGGTAATTCTCCCTGTATTCCATGTGATCTAACCTTGCTAACCAGTCTCCATGGGGAACTGTGTCGAATGCCTAACTGAAGTCCATATAGATCACATCCAGCGTTCTGCCTTCAACAATCCTCTCCGTTACTTCTCAACAAAAACAATCAAATTAGTGAAACATTATTATCCACACACGTTCCCATTTCACTATCCAGATAAAGGGCTATTGCCCAGAACGTCGATTTTCATGCTCATCAGATGCTGCCTGACCTGCTGTGCTTTTCCAGTACCACTCTGATCTAGAATCTGATCTCTTGCATCTGCAGTCCTCACTTTTGCCGATCCCTAATCAGTCCTTGCCTATCCAAATGCTTGTAAATCCTGTAGCTCATGATTCCCTCCAACGCCGTGCCCACCACTTATATCAGGCTCCCCAGTCTATAGTTCTTGGCTTTTTCTTTCCATTTTCTTTAATAGCAAAACTTTAAACAATCTCATGACTTCCAGCATCTCACCTGTGGCTATTGATGATGACAACATCTCAGCAAGGGACCCAGCAATCACTTCCTTAGCTTCCTACAAATTTATTGGGTCCACCTGATCAGGACCTGTGAGGTAATTCATTTTTTACACAGCATGTGGTTCGTGTAGGGAGTGAACTTCCTGAGGAAGTGATGGATTGTGGGTAAAGTTATAGCATTTAAAACGCATTCGGTTAAGTACAAGAATAAGAGGACATTTGGACAAATCTGGGCCAAGCGCGGGCAGGTGGGACTAGTTTAGCTTGGGAATATGGTCAACATGGACTGTGTAGGCCGATAGGCCTGTTTGCAAATACCCTGTACAACTCGATGAGTCTATGCGTGTTCGTGTGTCCAAGTATGTATCTGCATATTTCTGTTCGTGTTTGTCTGTTCCTATTTGTCTATATATGTCTCTGTTAACCTCTGTTTGCATGTCTATCTCTCTGTGCTTGTTACAGGTGTTCCTGCATTAGTGTGTGGATCTCTGTCTCTGCATCCCTGTGCAATGGGAACTCTTCTCGTTTTTGGTGTGAATCACTGAAACGGGGTCAAAACCATTTTCCCTTCCTCTCCCTTTCCCTCTTTTCTTTAAAGTGATACAAGCCCACACTGGTCTGGTTTAGGTCTTTTCAATCCATTCTCACATATAAGGTTACTTGTAAGAGTAAAACATTAAAAATTCCAAATTACAGGAAGTGCATTAAAATTAATCTCATCGCCATGGAAAGTGGCTCACTCGGAATTGCTTGTAAAAAATTGCAATGGAAATATGCTTTAACGTGTACACTGTGTATTGGAAATACTACCCAGTGACAAACCATTTCCACATTGCAGACGGAGCACAGACATTTCTCCACATGAACATTTTCCATTCTGAGGGCCTCAGTACAATGACAATCCTCTCCAAACCAACCTAATGTGTGTGTGTGTGTGTGTGTGTGTGTGTGTGTGTGTTTGGTGCAATCAAAATTCAGGTTGTATTGTGCTGCGAGCTGCTGCCCTCCCTCTCTCCCTCCCAGACTGAATCCCTGATCGTTTACACACTTCAGCACCACGATTACAGTGGCGTGGGGGTGGGGGATCTGGTTGGGGGTGCAACAGAGATTGAAACAAGAGACATCTCAGCAGCTCTGGAAGCATCTTTGGACAAAAATAAAAGTTGACGTTTTGGATTGAGTAATCCTTACTCAGAACTCATATCGGGAGATATTATATCACTTTAAACATCACAGAGACTGCCAGACCCGCCCCACACAGATACACACACGAATACAGACACATAGAAGCACTCACTATACATTGACAGTAATACAGACCTGGAGAGTGTGTCAATATTTCACTCGCTCTGTTTGGTGTGTGTCAGTATTTTTGAGTGGAGTGTGACTGTAGGACAATTTCAATATTTGCAGATACCAAACCTGAAAGAATTGTAGAATTGTTGAGGACGGTGTGGAATTCCAACAGGTAAGTTATATGTTGGTGCAGTGTTCAGGTGTATGGCAGATGAGGATCAATGCAGCGCAGTGTGAGGTGATGCTCTTGAGTAGGAAGGACATTGAAAGACAATATAAAACAGTTTGTACCGTTATAAAGGAGGTGCAGGAACAAAGGTCCAGGGTGTATATGAGAACAGGTAATTGAAGATGTCAGGACAAGTGGGGAAAGCAGGAAATCTCACAGATTAGTTTCAGTATCTGAGCTGTTTACAGGGGAGGTATAGCAGGGAGTCTCCGTGCTCCCTTCCTGGGATGTGATGGAAACGATGTGATGTGAGTCCACCCTCCGGCCCACCGAGACCTTGGGGATTCCATTTGTACCAGCTCAACACAAAAGGGAGATGGCATCAGGACCACGGCTTCTCAATTGTGCCGGGGGAAACGGAGGTGCAATTAGGTTTAAAGTGAGAATTGCCCTTCACTGAACATTGCTCCTTACTCGGTTTTTAGGACGTGGCTGTTTCAGAATCTCCACACGAGGCATCCCAGTCCTCTCCGGCTCGTACCAGTCTCTTCCCAACATGGCAGGGGGAGGGGGGATGTGAGTGAAGGGATATCGGGCACTCCATCACTCGGCTTGACCATTACTGTCCTATTACAAGCTTTATCTCCTGGAATGGGAGAAAGGGAGGGACGGAGGGAGGGAGGGTGTGAGTGGGTACCTCTGCTGTTAGTGCTGGTGTAGATGGGGGGAGATATGGTGAGGTGTCTGGAGGGAGTCAGTCCACAGTGTCGTATCCATGCAATGTTATTAGTATGTGTGTGTGTGTGTGTGTTAGGGGAGGGGGGGGGGGATAATGGGAAGAGAGAGAGAGGGAAGGTGCTGTAAGCAGCAATGAGAGTGGTGGAGCATGAACGTTGTTCTGGGTCGCTGCTGCAACAGATATACAGTGAGTGTGAGGGAGCAAAGAGAATACGGTGACCCTTATCCTGACAGAGCCGGGAAGGTTATTGATGCTTCTCCTGTATTGCTAGACATTTCTTCAGATCGCAGATACTGCACTGAGCTGGGTGGGAACCTCAGACAATGCTCGGTGAGTCGGATAGTGTGACCCTTACTGGGAAGAGAATGGTCTCCCTCTGTGCTGCCCCATTCACCAGGACCTCCGTGCCCCTGTCGACAAACTGTGGTGTAATTGCCCCTTATCTGCCATGCTCGGGGTAAACTACACAAACCAGCTCCGACATCAACAAAGCTCAACTGTGCGCCCACCGACCTTTTAAAGATGGCCCCAGTGCCAGGGATCACGGAAGTCCCAGAGGCATCAGTGCGATGGTGAGTACCTCCAGCCGTGATAGGTGGGGGAATAGGGCTGGCATTGAATGAGAGGGACACCATGGGGTGGGGTAGGTAGTTTATGAGGTGAGTTCGATAAGGTAGCACTAGGAAAGTAGCACGACCTTGTGCAGATAATCCCTCTGTCACACTCACTGAAAATGGCACTGAGATAAATTATGGTTCGATCCAGCCCAATGAGACGAAGACACCGTTGGGCCCAATCCCAGTTATAACGCTGCATCTGCTTGACCAATGCTCTCCATCACAGAGAAGGAGCTCAACATCACCTTCCCCTTGGGTAATATGGCAGGGCAGGAGACTGAGCTATCAGTGGGGAAGCACTTTGAGACACATAATCATAATTCTATTAGTTTTAAAATAGAGATGGAAAAGGATGAACTGGGTCTAAAAGGTAACGCTCTAAATCGGAGGAAGGCCAATTTTGATGATATTAGCAAGAACTTCCAAACTGGATTGGAACAGATATTCGCAGTTACGGGGCCAGCTGAGAAGAGGGAAGCCTTCAAAAAGGAAATGTCAAAATCACAGAGACAGTCTGTCCCTGTTAGGGTGAAGGGTAAGGCTGATAGGTGTAAGGAATGCTGGAGGACGGGAGAAATTGAGTGTCTGGTCACGAATAAGAGGGAAGCATATGTCAGGTAGAGAGAGCAGGAGTCAAGGATTTTTTCAGTACTCATTCACGGATTGAGGGTACCACTGGTTGTGCCTGCATTCATTACCCAACATTAATTGCCCAGAGGGCAGTTACGAGTCACATTTCAACTCTCCCTCCCACTCTGCCGAGGACATGGAGGTCCTAGGCCTCCTTCACCGCCGCTCCCTCACCATCAGACGCCTGGAGGAAGAACGCCTCATCTTCCGCCTCGGAACACTTCAACCCCAGGGCATCATTGAGGACTTCAACAGTTTCCTCATTTCGCATTCCCCCACCTCACCCCAGTTCCAAACTTCCAGCTCAGCACTGTCTCCGTGACTTGTCCTGACTTGTCCTACCTGCCTATCTTCTTTTCCACCTACCCACTCCACACTCCCCCCGCCCCTGACCTATCACCTTCATCCCCTCCCCCACTCACCTATTGTACTCTATGCTACTTTCTTCCCACCTCCACTCTCCTCTCGCTTATCTCTCCACGCTTCAGGCTCTCTGCCTTTATTCCTGATGAAGGGCTTTTGCTGCTCCTCGTATGCTGCCTGAACTGCTGTGCTCTTCCAGCACCACTAATCCAGTTACGAGTCACACACATGGTTGTCGGTCTGGAGTTACATGTAACCCAGGCCTGGTAAGGAGACAGTTTTCTTCCTTCAAGACCATAAGAGAACCTGATGGGTTTTCCAAAAATCATCGTCATTTGGCTCTTACTTCCAGATTTAAAGTGACTGTCAAGAAGGGTCTAAAGCCAGTAGGAGTATACATAAGATGGAAATTCAGAGGCCACAAAGGGGACATGAGATAGTTCTGGCAAATAGGGTTAAGGAGAATCCAAAGGGACTCTACACATACATTAAGGACAAAAGAATAACTCAGGAGGGTTTTGGGCCACTTAAAGATCAGCAAGGTTGCCGATGTGCAAAACCGCAGGAGATGGAGGCGATACTAAACAAGCGTCGTGCGTCAGTATTGACTGTGCAGAAGGATATGCAAGCTAAAGAAGTTTGGAAATAAACCGTGACATGTTGAAAAGTGCCTATATTACAGAGAAGGAGATGCTGGAGTTCGTAAACCCGTAAAAGTGGGAAAATCTTCAGGACCTGATCAGATGTACCCGAGAACTCTGTGGAAGCGAGTGAAGTGATTGCTGGGCCCCTTGCTGAGATATTTGTATCGTCAATTGTCACAGATGAGGTACCGGAAGATAGGAGGCTTGCGAATTTGGTGCGATTATTGACAACATTTAAGAAGGATGGTAAGGAAAAGCTAGTGAGCCAGACTTCAGTGGAGGGCAAGCTGTTGATAAGGATTATGAGGCACAAGGTTTGCATGGATTTTGAAAAGCAAGGACTGATAAGTGATAGGCCACATGGGTCGAAGCATGGAAAGTTGAGTCTCACTAAATTGACTGGGTATGTTTGAAGAAGTGACTAAGAGGATTCATTGCGGCAGAGGTGTATATTGTTGGTATGGACTTCAGTAAAGCATTTGCCAACTTCCTGCATGGTAGATTGGTTAACAAGTTTAGTTCATCTGGAATACAGGGAGAACTAGCCATATGTATACAGAATTAGCCCGAAGTCAGGAGACAGAAGGTGGTGGTGAAGGATTGTTTTTCGAAAAGGAGGGTTGTTACCATTGGTGTGCTACAAGGGTTAGTGCTGGCTCCACTGCTTTTCACTATTCACATAAATCATTTGGATGTGATCATTGCAGCAATAGTTCCTACGTTTGCAGATGAAACCCAAAATGATGGTGTAGTGGACAGCAAAGAAGGTTTACCTCAGAGTACAATGGAATCTTGGTCAGATGGGCAGATGGGCTGACAATTGGCAGGGGGTTTTTAATCGAGACAAATGGGAGGTGCTGCATTTTGGAAATGCAAATCAGGGCAGGACATGTACACTTCATGCTAACGTCCTGGGGAGTGTGGCTGAACAAAGAGACCTTGGAATGCAGGTTCATAGTTTCTTTAAAGTAGAATCGCAGTTAGGTAGGATAGTGAAGAAGGCATTTGGTATGCTTGCCTTTATTGGCCAGGGCTTTAACTATATGAATTGGGTGGTCATGCTGCTGCTGTACAGCACATTACTTTGGCCATTTTTGGTGTACTGCATTCAGTTCTGGTCTCCTTCCTTTTGGAAATATATTGTGAAACTTGAAGGGAGTCAGTAAAGATTTACAAGGATGTTGCCAGGATTGGAGCTATAGGGAGAGTGCGAGTAGATTGGGTTCTCACAAACTTGGATGATTGGGTTACTTTATTCCTGTAGCGTGAGGAGCATATATAGTGTGCATAGCCAAGGTCTTTTTCCCCAAAACTAGAGGGCATGGATTTCCGATGAGAGGGAAAAGATTTAAAAATGAACTAAGGAGCAACTTTTTCCCACAGAGGGTGGTGCATGTGTGGAATGAGGAGGTGGTGGAGGCTTTTACAATTATAACGTCTAAATGATATTGGGATGGGTACATGAAGAGGAAGGGTTTACATCGACATTGGCCAAATGTGACTAGTTTAATTTGGGATATCCCATCAGCATGGACGACTTAGACTGAAGCGTCTTATTCCATGCTGTACATCTCCGAGACTCTGACTCTATCTGACCTTGCACCAATATCGTATTAATTCATCATTCCCGGACATACTAACCTATGTTGCTAGATATGATCGAAATGTCTTCATTTCAGCATTGTGAAACCTGCAAACGCATCCTTCCATAACACTGACTCAGAGTCTCTCTCCCTCTGTCTATTTCCCAAATCCCTCCCATTTGTTAATGTTTAAACTGCTTCCCCGCCATCTAGTTTTAATTGTCCAGTTTCAATGTGAATAACTGTCCTATATCTTTTCCTGCCTTTGAATGTTGCTCAGTCAAGAGCATCAGCTTCCAACACTAAGAAGCTTAGAAACAGTGTTCAAAAAAGCATTGCTTGCGTTTTCTTTGACTTCCCAGTGTCCTGCCCTGTGCTCCATGTTGGATAACGGGGTTTTAACAGTTTCGATGCACACCTTTGTAACTTGCTCTGTGCCTATTCATTTAACGTCTCTGTTAATCTCTCTCTGCTGCTCATGTGCTCAGTACCATGAGGAATCCTCACAACTGTTAGTGATTCAGACCAGGCTTCTCATTTGCCTTTGACTGACATTTGTCTTAACTCTAGTTTTTGTACATTCGTGGAAATGCTGGGGATGGTATCCTAGAGGCTGTGTTTTAAGCTGCTGTGGAAATTCAGGAAGACCAGAGGCTTTGGTGATCCAACTCTGGATGAAACATGGTGACTGTAGTTACAGTATCTGGATCTGCAACATGACTAACAAATGGAGCAGAGGCTGCAGAGAGGGGAATCTTTGCAAAATGGAATGAGGGAATTACATTCAGATCAGCCATGGTTTTGAAGAATGTTGGAGCAGGATTGAATGGCTCGTTCATGCAACTTATTCAGATGTTTCTGTTGGTATCAAGCCAATTCCTCTCCTCTCCCAGTGTCTCACAGTGGTGGGTAGTGAGTCACCTCCTCCTGTTCCTGGGGAACAGAAATATGGGCCTCACTAGCCTCCAGAGTTCCCTGTATCCCAGTATCGAGCAGTTGAGATACTGCCTCCAGTTCCTGTGTCCCAGTATCGAGCAGTTGAGTGACTCCTCCTGTGCCTGTGTCCCAGTCTCGAACAGCTGAAAGACTGCCTCCTGTTCCTCTGTCCCAGTCTCGAGCAGTTGAGTGACTACCTCCTATTTCTCCCTGTTCCTGAGCAGCAGTTTCAATGCTCTGAATGATGTCACAAGGTTAAGAAAGGACTTGATAACAAAGAATTTCAAATTTGGAGCAGCATTACACAAAGGTATCTAGAAACGTCTCCACCAAATATTATATGCAGCTCGTCTTTTATTGTATTCCTGTCTCCTTTTATAAACAGGGTGAATCATATACAACAGTACAGTGTTCCGACAATACTCCCATATATAGGGAAGACAGATTGAAAAGATTGAATGATTTATGATCTATCCCTCAGCAACTCCCATTCAGTCCATCCAAACCGAGTAAATGTGCCCTTTTATTGTGTTCTGTAAAATGATGTAAGGAACTGGTTAACTGAACCTGTTTGTTTGGTGACTGTGATTAATGTCAGTCTCCATGGATTCTAATTATCCCAGTGGGAGTTTCCATCTTTTGATGATGAAAGGGATCGATTCAATATGTTATCCTATGGTATGGGCGGGAGCATCACCGATAGCACTAACAGGGATCGGCTGCTCCAGAGAGAGAGAGAGATCAGAAACTGAGAATTTTAGATTGGATAGTTCCAACAGTGGATCAGGATCTGAGAACAATAGACTGGAAAGTTCCAACAGTGGATCAGAATCTGAGAACAATAGACTGGAATGTTATAACAATGGATCAGAATCTGAGAACAATAGATTGGAATGTTCCAACAATGGACAGGGGTTTATCCTATTATGTTTGGATTTTTTCTACATATTCTTGGTGGCCGTTATCATTACGGATCAAATATATACTTTACATTATTTAATGCTTTTATTATCCTATCCTGGCTATTGTTGGTGTCCCTGGTAAGTTTCACTGTCGATATATTATTTGCATTAACTATGTGCGACTTGATTACTGTTCTTTTCATTTACACTACTCTGTAAGTATTCACGCTCCATACCACAACAACAACAGTGAACTTGTTCATTCTTTCTCGCCTTCTTTATTTCTGGCACTGGGCCTTTTTGGTTGACTTACTCACTTTCAGGTATGAACCAGGATGCATTGCATCACTGCCCTTGCTATTTAAATATTGAGAGCTTGGAGGTCACTGTCTTCTGTTCTGGATGCAAACTCCATTTCCTTCCTCTGACTCCATCTCATCCCTGGCCAATAACTGAGGCTGAAACAGACGACTCACAACTATGGTGATCCCTTTGGCCACAAACTGATTACTGACACCATATCCTGACCATTCCTAATTTTAACTATTGACAACTGCAGAATATACTTCACTGGTTCATCCCAACTGCTGTTTGAACCTTCAGCTATGAAAGACAGTCTTAATAAAGCCAATAATCTGCTGCTGCTTAACCAAATCTGAGTCGGTATTCCATGGCTTGTATCTAAATGCAACCAAAATCCCATCATTCCTGTACGGATTGCTTTATATTGTTGTTGCGTCTGGCAATGACTTTACTTTAATATTCACAAGCACATCGTCACCTCTGTCTATGACACGGTCCTCAGTCTCCCTCTGTTAATGCCACAAAGCCCTGTCAGTTGTTCACATTTAAACTGATTTCCTCTATGTCTATTCTCTCTCAAATAATAATTTTCATATCTACTGCCACCAACACACACAGACACACACACAGACACACACACACACAATCTCTTATCTCATATTTCGGCAATGGAGGTGCAGAGCCATACATTTGTGGGAGTCTAATTACTGTCACTTACTGCATGTGTTACACATCTTCCCGTGCAAGACATTTCTGTAGTGCAAGTATAGTAGCAATATACTGGCAAATTTTTGCAATGGTCCCCATGTCCAGGTAGTCCAGTTTATAGAGTAATCCACTAGCATGGTCTGCACAGCTCTCCATTCTGGCTGGTCCCTTGTCCCAGTTTATGGTGCCTGGGATGGTTCTGTGAGGCAGATTCACAATTTGATGTAACTAAACATTTCAACTGATCTGGCAATAATTTTATTGAATGCTCCCATTCTTGTGATTGGACCCACCATTGTCTCACTTCTCCAGTTACTCCCACTCCCCTGTCTCCTTATCCATATTTTCACAACATGTTATCAGTTAATTAATTGTTTGTTTTTCTGTACCTTTCCCTGGTGTTGTTTTTTTTCACTCCCGAGTGTATCGAGTGCTGGCATTGTGAAGCTCAGAAACAATGCAATGGTATGTGGCGGGCTGTTGCTCCAAGTTGGAAAGGGGTTCCAGCAGCTTTGAGACACGTCTTTGAAACTTGGTCTGTGCCTGACTTCTGAAGGCCTGTGTTTGTCCCTCTCAGTTGATTGTGCAGTCCATAAAATGAGGAAACCCCTCGAGTATTATTGTCAAGGAACAGGAGCTGAGGGGCATCTGACTGCCTCCTGTCATGGAAAGGTTAGTGGAGGTGATGGAGATAGTTTACTGGAGGTTGTGCTGTGAGCTGCCTTAGACATTCAGGGAGACCTGAGGATTTAGTGAACCAACTGTGGATGGAGCATGGGGACTGTAGTTACAGCATCTGGGTACGCAACATGAACAACAAATGGAGCAGAGGCTGCAGAGAGAGGGAGCTCTGAAAACAGAGTGTTTGTGGGGAAAGGGATCTGCCAAACCTGCCTGTGTTTTAACGAGGAGACACATATCCTTTCCCTCCACCCTTTAAATGCACTCATGCAAATTCACCCTCTACTTCTCGCACACAAACACATTCCCCCTCTCTCACATGCACACACACTCTCCCCTCTCTCTCACACACGCATACCATCTCTCCCTCCCAAAGACACACATAATCCCCCTCACTCTCTCACAAACACACACACACTCTCTCCCTCCCACAGACATTCCACCTTGTTTTCAATCACACACATGCACGTGTGCGCAAACACACACACACAAACACATCTAATCTGTAAGATGAATTTTCATTTGCCGGTTTGTATTTCCAGATGCATTATATTTTCTCAAAAAAAAAACAATTTGTAGACAGTCAGTCAATACGATATTTTATTAACTCCTACTTTGGAAATAAACCTAGTCTGTTTCCAGGTGAAGACATAAACAAGACCACATGCCTAAAATGCGATGTCTGACTGGAGGGGTCACCTCCTTTACATCGATAATACCTGAAGGTATCTCCAGGCAGGACTTGAAAGGAACTCTGGATTTGCATATTCATCAATCAAAATCTGCATCTCCATTCTAACCGATTAAAGATTTCGCAGCCATTATAGATGTGATTAATTCATGTGCATGTGTTGTACAAGCCTTTCATCTTTTCCTTATAAATTTCGTGCCTAAGTTCTTTTCTCTCTAACACCTGACGAAGGAGCAGGACAATGAAAGTTTGTGTTTTCAAATTAACCCGTCAGACTATAACCTGGTGCCATATGATTATTGACCTTACTCAACCCAGTCCAAAGCTAGCACCTCCATCTCATGGTTTTTTATTGGTTAGCCAATTTTCTCTCCAAGCAAATAAATTGTCCTAACCCCGTGTGCTCATGTCTTGCATATAAATCTTTCGACAAACATTGACTTCTTGAAGTCCAGATATAATACATCTTTCAGATCCCCGTTATTCAACTTGTTTGTCACACGTTTTAATTTAAAAAAGTTAGGAAAATCATTCAAGCATGATTTATCCTTAATACAATCATGTCGACTTTGATGGGTTGTGGTTTGACTTTCAAAGTCTCATGTTGTTAATTCCTTAATAACAGATTCAAACAATTTATCTTCAGTCGTTTGCTCATAACTTTTCATTCCCGATTGAAGTTGGTTATTCTAAGTTCTTCCTTTTCCATAACCACGACAGTCCGAATCAATTCCTGTGCAATAGGCACGAGGCTGTGAAAGATCAGCTCCAATTGCTGTGTGAGGGGCATGGGTGGCTGATTGGACTCATTCTGTTCCTGTTTTACACACACGATGGGCTGAATGTCCTCCTGGTGTTCCTACACTATAGCTTCGATGTCTTGCATGTCCTGCGCCTGTTCCCGACCAAGCTGCTCAAGATATCATTGTCCTCATCCTGTTGCACAGTGACAAGTTTGGGGACTAATGGAATCTCCCTGCTGTTATGCCACATTTCGAGTGTTGAATTGTGCAGGCAGGTTGCGTTGCCCACAGTGGGTAGCTCAGTGGTTAGCACTGCTGCCTCTTAGCACCAGAGATCTGGGTTCAATTTCAGTCTCGCGTCACTGTTTGTGTGGAGTTTGCACGTTCTCCCTGTACATGCAAGGGTGTCTGTCGTGCACTGCAGTTTCCTCCCACAGTCCCCAGATGTGCCAGTTAGGTGCATTCGTCATGGAAAATGCAAGGTTGCAGAGATTGGGTTGGGAAGGGGGTTGGAGAGTGGGGTTTGTATGGGATGGCCTTCGGAGGATCAGCGTGGAGTCGATGGGTCAAATGGTCTGCTTCCACACTGTAGGGATTCTATGATTAACACCTTCATTGCAGAAATCAGTTGAAGGAATAATATCTGAGTTAATACCAACACCCTTTCTTAGTGAGGAGATTAAATCTGTGCACATTATTCCAGAAGTGATCTCATTAAGACCCTGTACAGCAACAGCCACACTTTACCAGCCTGCTGTAAGTTTCCTACTCAGGTTAGAGCAGGCTCAGCTGTCACGGGAATACACAATTTTGTTGAAAATGAATGGTGTGCTGACCTTCATTCCAGGATGTTTTGAGTACAGGAGTAAGGGGTGTCTGACTGCAGCTGTACAGGCCCTTGGTGAGACCCCATCTTGAAAATTGTGCAGTATTGTGTGCAGTTTTGGTCTCCATACCTAATAAAGGACAAACGTGACATTGAGGGAGAGCAGACTGATCTCTGGGATGACAGGCTTGTTGTGGGAACAGAGTTTGGGCAACTGTGCCTGTATTCCATGAGGTTTAGGAAAATGGGTGAACTATATAAAACTCTGACATGGCGAGACAGATTGGAAGCAGGGATGATAATTCCCCTGGGTGGGATGTCCAAAACACGAGCTCAGTGTTGGGTACAGACAGGCCAAAGTGCGTCGAGATGAGACTAAATGTCTGCACTCAGAGACTGGTGAACTTGGGGAATTATTTCCCTGATCAGGCTGTGAAAGCTAAGGTACTGAAAATAAATAAGGATTTCAAGACACAGAAGGGATGGGAAGAGTGCAGGAGTTTGGTTGTGGAGGTAAAGAATCAGCAATAATTACAGGGAGTTATCCAATAATGTGGCAGCTGTGTTCCTGTGGAACACCGTAATATAGAAAACGGTGCAATATAAATAATGGGGCCAATGGGAAAAAGAGACTTCGGTGCGAACCCCCAAAATTACCAGTAAAAATCAAAACAAAAATAATAGTCAGCCTAACACAAACAATAGCACGGGCTACATAAATCTTTAAACTGTATATTGCAATGAGTTAGTGCAGTAAATGCCACACTTCAACACTACAGTCACTGACTACAGCATTGTACCTTTCACCAAAATCTTCACCAGAAATCGCGCGAGCTGGCTAACCACGTTATGCCGATGCGGCATTCCAGTTCTCTCCAAGATATTCCCCTCCCGGTTTGAAATAAAGTTCCTTCTAAATGTAGACCACAAATCCCACATTCAGGCTCAGTTTCAAGGCTTGCAGAGCAGATTACATTCCTGATTTGTCTGAACACACTGAGGGTGCATTTGGCAAACAGAGGAATCCTGAGGCTGGGATTTGCTGTTCAGCTGGTGCCAGAGACGGACTTCCATAACAGTGAACGGGAGCTCGCTTTATAAAGAAAGGGACACAATTCACGAATTGTGTTGCAGCGAAATTGCGTTTAATAAACACACCTTACTGGATAACTGCCTGTAAATTAAATGGAGGATCAAAATTGATGGACCAAAGCGAATACAGTAGTTCCTATTTTATGTGTTCCGATGTTTAAACATACTAAAGGATATGAACACTGTGTGGGGAAAACTGAATTGAGGAGATTTTCACCATGAACTAGAATGGAGGATGCTCAGTGTTTTGAATGACCTACTCCATTCCCGATGTTTCTGTGCAGTCCGCGGGAAAGCTCTGCAAATGTTGCCACCAGCTCTCAGATGTTAGGAAGGAGGTCTCTGCAGGGTCAATAGGATAGTGTTTCCCATTCCAATACTGAGGCTGGTGCCGGGTGATCTGTGCGGTTTTATTCTTTAAGACCTCGGAGCAGTTTGGTACAATAGAGTGTCTTGCTTGGCTGTTTCCGAGACCATTGAAGAGTTTTTGATATATCTGTGTGCCTGGAGTCACTTTTAGGCCAGACCAGGAAAGCACCCGAGATTCAATTCCTGAAAGTACATTGAGGAAGGAAATTGGTATTTACAATCGACATTGGCTTCAAGGTTACTGTTAATGACTCCAGGTTTTACATCTCGATATTTTATTAATTATAACTTCCACCGGCTGCCAGAGCATTAGCCTGGTCTGGATTAGTAATCCAGTGATATTTCTACAACAACACCATCTCCATATGGGGACCTATCTGAAACCACACTGAGCAGGTTATTTCTGTGCTACTTTACAGATCTGTCAAAAAAAAACTCCCACCAATGTGACTATTGCGAGGGGACTCAGGGCGTGGTAAATGGTCAGACTGTAGTTACTCCCTTGTTTTGGGACTGGACATAGCTGAGTAATTTTCCACATTGCCAGGGAGATGTCAGAGTTGGATCTGGAATGAAACAGCTTCCCCAGGGACACGGCTTGTTGTGCAGCACAAGTCTTCAGTCCTATTGCAGGAATGGGGTCAGGGCCCATTGCCTTTTTCATATCTACTGTGTTCAGCTGTTTCTTCATGTCACGTGCAGTGAATCAGACCGATTAAAGACTGGCATCTCTGATTCTGCAGGCAGCATGGCGAGGGTCAGGTGGATCATCAACTCAACACTTCGAGCTGAGGACGGTGCAGATAATACAACCATGTCTTTTACACTGATGTACAGGGCTGTCCCGTGATTTAGGATGGTGATATTTCTGGAGTCCTCTCCTCCAGTGAGTTGTTTAATAGTCCATCGACATTTATGTCTGGACGTGGCAGCACTGCAGAACTTCGATCTGATCTGTTATTCTTGGGATCATTTCGCCCTCTGTATCAGATGTTAGTTCTGCTGTTTCTAATGTAACCAGTCAAGTAGGGTAGCTTTAATAGATTATCATTAGGTTTAGTTACACATGTTTCCGACCCTATTATGTTCACTCATACTCGTCACTGAACCAAAAATCGGTTTGATGGTAATGGCAGGCTGAGGGATTATCCTGGGGAAAATGTTACAGAGTGTAATTGAATACAATTCTGCTGCTGCTGTGATTGTACCGCACCACATGAATCCCCACTTTGAGCTCCAATATGTTCAATTCAATTCTACTGACTGTCCCCCAGTTCACACCAAGACCCATTCACCCATCAGCTCTGTACTCAGTGTCTTAACCTGGTTTCTGATGTGGTAACACTTCAATTTTCCTATTCTCATTGTGCTGAGGGTCTATTCCTGGTGTCACGCGTCCAATTTGTTACTTTATTCAAATCCCTGAACATATGCCTCTGAATCATTTCCATTCCCCCAATGCCATCTTCTGTGTTTGATGTGAATGTGTTTCCTTCTGATTCTTTCCCTGACCATAATAAAGAGCTCTGCAGTGTCAGTGATGCCAGCATTATGCAATTTTCCATCAATGAATTTGGGCACCTTGCATTATCGGTCAATTTCCAGTGCATGGCGTTCCGTGTTAGACAGGGCGTTAGAGCAGCTTTAACACACGTCTATAGAACTTGTTTAAAAACAGAAATTGCTGACGAAACTCGGCAATTCTGGCAGTATTTGTGGAGTGAAAGCAGAGTTAATTTTTCAGGGCCAGTTACCCTTCTACATAGCTCCCATTTTCTCCAGCAATTTTCGCATTTTCATTTCCAGTATCCATAGTTATTTGTATAATTGATAACTTGTTCTGAGCCTATTCATTTCTAGAGAAAGTCAACAGGTCTGGCATCATCTGCAGAGACAGAGAAACAGAGTTGGCCTTTCAAGTCCAGTATGACACTTCTTCAGAACTGAAAAGGATTGGAAAATGAACTTTATAATCCTTGACAGATGTGGGGAGTGGGTTGAAGGGTAAAAGAGGGTGCGGCAAATGGTAAACATGCTTTTAGTAGTGGTGAACGAGAAGATCATGTGAAATAGCTTTAAATTAAGCTGTGAATGGGGAAAAGGGATTCTCTCTATTGAGTGAAAGATAAAGAAGATACAACCACACAAGGTCATCGGGAGACAGGAGGGAGAATGTACGGAAACTAGAGAACAGTTATAATGGGGTCAGTCTGTGAAGTTGTGAAATTGTACATAAACTCCTACAGGATGTAACTACGAAAGTGTAAAGTGAGTTGTTACTCGAGCTTGGGTTGTGCTTCCTTGGAACATTGCAGCAGCCCAGGGCCGAAATGTTAGTATGAGAGCAAGGGATATTATCGAAATGGGAAGCAATGAGAGGGTCAAGATTATTTCCACAGACAGAGTGGGAGCGTTCCTTAAAGCAATCTCTGTTTGGTCTCACCAATATAGAGAGACTGCATTGTGAGCAGCAATGATAGGAGACCAGATTGAAAGTTTACAAGTGAAATTCTGCTTCACCTGGAAGGTATGTTTGGGCCTTGCACAGTGAGAAGGGAAGAGGCGAATGATCAAGTGTTGCAGCTTCTGCAATTGCATGGGAAAGTGCCATGGGGGAGTGGGCAAGTGTTCGGAGTGATGGAGGGGACAGAGAGGGAACGGTCCCTGTGAAATACTGAAAGTGGGTGGGAGGAGAAGATGTGTTTGATAGTGCTGTCCTGTTGGAGATGGTGGAAATGGTGAAAGATGATTGTGTGAATGTGGATTCTAGTGCAGGAGGGAGTGTGGACAGGAGGAATCTATCATTGTTCTGACATGGAGGGGACGGATTGAGGGCAACACCGTGGGGGTGGAACAGTGACAACTGAAGGCCCTGTCCACCAGAGTTAGGGGATTTCTGGTTTGAAGAAAAAGGTGGCCACATTAGACGCAGCTTACAGGAATGTGGCATCATCAAACAAAAATAGCAGAGATAGAGAAACTGGGAGAATGGAGTCAGCCTCCGCTGATCATGGGCTCAGCCACATGCAGAAATCTCCCCTGAATGATTGAAAAGAACCAGGCATCTAAACTGAGGATTTCTGCCTCACATCCCGTCTGAAGCGGAATGTGAAAATAGACCCAGAGGAATGTCAGTGAGTATACGTGAGCAGACATTCAAGCAGATATCCCAAACCGCTCAGTAATTGTTCAAGATGAAGAACTCAATAAGAAGGTGAACCACCCATGGTTGACAAAAGGTCTCAAGGATGCTATTGATGAGCAATAGTGGAGGGCCAGATTTATAATGTTTATTTCAGGGACCATAAGCAGATGTTAGGCTTGAATTTCAGCTGTGCTTCCTGATTTACCCCCAAGAAAACCCTACCATTGCTGCTCCATCCTCTTCCCTGCTCGTCTCCCCTTCCTTATTCCAGGTTCTTCCTCTCAAATTACAGAGTACATTCTCTAACATTATGGTCCCTAACCACTTCATCTGAAACTCTTTGATCAAGCCTACCTACTCTGCAGTAGCATCAAGCTGAGTTTTATGCTGCGACTTTGCCTCTGGTCTCAGTGTGGCTCGGCCTCTCCATTCATGCTGTTTTACCCCTCCCATTCACATCTCACGCCGGAAAGTTTCCTTCTTGGAGTAAACCTTATTGAAAACACCTCTCCCCCTTTGCACTGAATTCACAATGTGATCCAAATTTCAAAAAGTATACTCAGCCTTCATCTCACTCTGCTAAAGGCAACTGCACGCTGACCGTGTGGTATAAGAATTCCCCTTCTTGCATGGTTGAGGCCAGTGATGCGCTTTTACTGTAGAGATCATCACTCCATTTGGACAAAGCTTTTCAGGTGTTTGACCTCTTATTGGTACTCGTAAGAGTTCATGCTGCCTTACTATTGTAACATGGAGAAAAACAAATCACAGTACGAAGCTTGGGCTGAGCATTATTTACCTGTCATTTGAATACTGTTTCAAATTTGCAGTGCTTATCTTTAAATGCTTGTTCGTAAAGTTAGTGTCAGATAGCGTGTCGGTGGTTGTGGGATGATATTGTATAAGTTTATAAAATCATGAGAGGTATGAATAGAGTGACCAGCCAAGGCCTTTTCCACGGGATGGGGGAGTTCACCCATAGAAGGCGTAGGTTAAGGTGAAAGAGGGAAGATTTGTAATGGACGAAGGGTCAATGTTTTCACACAGAGGGTGATGGGTGTATATGGAATGAGCTGTCAGAGGAAGAGTGGGAGATGCCAGTACAGCCATAACATTTAAAACTCATTAGGGCAAATATATGAATGGGAAAAGTTTAGAGGCATTTGGACAGAATGCAATCAGATGGGACTAGTTTAGTTTGGAAAATCTGGTCAGCATGGACAAGCTGGACCAAAGGGTCTGTTTATGAGCTATATGACTGCATGAGTCGAGAAAGCGAGGAAAAGGGGAGAAAAGACATGATGTAGTAAATTGGCGAGAAATACAAAAAACATGCAGCACAAGCTTTTTCGAGCATATAAAAAAAGTTTAAGATGAGTGTGTGACTTTAGGTGAAATTAAGTCAGGATAATTGGAGGGTGTAACTGAAGAATTGGCTACAGGGAGCAGACAGATAATTTACACCATAGTTTACATCTTTCATCACAGGGGAAGGCACAGTAAGTATTTCAATGATGTTAACAAAATGGTAATAGGATGGAAGTTCTTGAACCGTCTCTAACAAAAGGAACAAGGATTTTTCTATCAGATAAGACTAAGAGTAGACAGGCCAGCAGTAATTCGTAGCTGGTTTTAAAAGAAGTGGTCACAGCCTTGGGGTCATGCCGCCCTCTCTGTCAGATACTAGTTCTGCTGTTTGTTAATGTAAGCAGTAAGTGCGGTAGCTTGAATGGGTTGCCATCAGGTTTAGGTACACACGGTCCTGACCGTGGCAGGTTCACCCACACTCATCACTGAAACAGAGATCGGCTTCATGGTAATGGTAGACTGAGAGATTATATTGTGGTTGAATATAATTCTACTGCTGCTGCTACTACAGCTGTTATGATTTGCAGCATCACATGAATGCCCAGTTTGTGCTGCAATATCTGCAATACAATTCTGCTCAATTCGCATGGGGACCCGGTCACCCTTCTCCCCTGTACACAGTGCCGTATCCCGCTTTCTGATGTGGGAACGCTTCAATTTTTATAAAAATTCTCATCCTGTTAGGATATCTTCATGATGCCATTCCTCCAATTTGCCGCATTCCTCAATAGCATTTAACGTTTTCACCTGAATATTTTCCCCTCCAGTAATGCCATCTTCCGTTTAAAGCGAATGTGTTTCCCTCTGTTTGTCTCCATGACCATGATTCAGAGCTCTGTAGTGTAGGTGATAACAGCCTTATGTAGTTTCAGAACAAATGAATTTGTATACCTTGCATTATCATTCACTTCCCGGTGTATGGCGCTCCATGTTGGACAGGGCGTGTGAGCAGCTTTGATACACATGTTTGAAACTTGTTCAAAAACAGAAATTGCTGAAGACAGTGACAGGTCTGACAGCATCTGTGCAGTGAAAGCAGAGTTAATCTTTCGGATTCTGTGACAGTTCCTCAAAGCACCCAGTAAGTCCAACAATTTTTGTTTTTGTTTCAGATTTCCTGTATCCAATTATCTTTGCTATAATGAAAATGTATTCTGTAACTTTTCATTTTGAAGGAACTCAGTGGGTCTGACAACATCTGCAGAGACAGAGAAACAATGTTAATGCTTCAAGTACAGTCTAAATCTTCTTTGGACGTGTAAAGGATTGGAAAGTGAGCGCTTTAGTATCTTGGAAGAGGTGGGAAAGAGTGTTTGGAAGCCCAGTGTGAAAGACAAATGGGCTTTAAATTGTGGTGCAAGAGACACAGATATATAATGGGTGTAAATTAATGTGTAAATATTAGAAATTGATTTTCTCTGTTGAATGCAACATAGACAAGACACGAACTTAGGGAACCCAGGAGGGAGCGTGTACGGAAAATGGAGAACAGCCATAATGGGGTCAGGCTGTGAATTTATGGAATTGAACATTAACTACTACAGACTGTAACGTACCAATGTGTAAAGTGAGGTGTTACTCGAGCTTGGGTTGTGCTTCATTGGAACATTGTAGCAGCCTGCATTTTCTTAGAATCCCTACAGTGTGAAAACAGGCCCTTCAGCCCAATAGGTCTATACTGACCCTCCAAAGAGTATGCGAACTAACCCCATTCTCTACCCGAATACTATGCATAAAGTCTTGACTATAGCGCCTAACCTCAACATCCCTGAACATAATCGGCTATTCAGCACGGCCAGTTCACCTAACCTGCACAACTTTGAACTGTGGCAGTAAACTGGAGCACCCAGAGGAAATCGAACCCTTTTCCCTGATGCTGTGAGGCAGCAGTGCAAACCATTGAGCCACCATGCGATCCAGGACCGAAATATCATCAGACCACACGAATATACGAGCAGAAATGAAGCCATTCGGACCATCAAGTCTGCTCCACCATTCGATCACGACTGATAGATTTTCAACCCCATTTCCCTGCTTCCTCTCAGTAACCTTTGATTCCCTTGTCAATCAAGAACTTATTTGCCTCTGTTATAAATCTACTAAATAGAACATTGAACATAGAAAAGTACAGCACAGAACAGGCCCTTTGGCCCACGATGTTGTCCCGAGATTTAATCCTAATGTAAAATATAATAACTTAATCTACGCAACCCTCAACTCACCGCTCTCCATGTGCATGTCCAGCAGTCGTATAAATGTCCCCAATGGCTCTGCTTCCACCACCAGAGCTGGCAGCGCATTCCATGCATTCACAACTCTCTGCGTAAAGAACCTACCTATGACGTCTCCCTTATATCTTCCTCCTATATCTTCAAACTATGACTTCTCCTACTAGTCAATCCTGCCCTGGGGAAAAGTCTCTGGGTATTGACTCTATCTATTCCTCTCATTATTTTGTACACCTCGATCAGGTCTCCTCTCTCCTCCTTGTCTCCAGAGAGAAAGGTCCAAGCTTGTTCAACCTTTCCTCATAAAGCAAGCCCTCCATTCCTGGCAGCATCCTGGTAAAACTTCTTTGCAACCTCTCCAAAGCCTCTGTATCTTTCCTATAGTAGGGCGACCACAACTGCACGCAATATTCCTAGTGTGGTCTCACCAGGGACTTGCAGAACTGCAGCAAAACTTTGCGGCTCTTAAACATGATCACACTGTTTATGAAAGCCAAAACACCATATGCTTTCTTGACACACTATCCACTTGGGTGGCAACTTTGAGGGATCTATGCACTTGCACACCTAGATCCCGCTGTTCCTCCACACTGCCACGAATCCTGTATTTAATGCTATATTCAGCATTCGGATTTGACCTTAAAAAACGCATCACTTCGCATTTATCCAGGTTGAACTCCATCTGCCATTTCTCAGCCCAGCTGTGCATCCTGTCGATGTCGCACTGCAGCCTGCAGTAGCCCTTTATACTATCGACAACACGTCCAAACTTTGTGTCATCAGCAAATTTGCTAATCCACCCCACAGCCTCCTCATCCAAGTCATTTATAAAAAAAACTACAAAGAGCAGAAGCCCAAGAAAACAGGCCTGTGGGATCCCACTCAACACTGTCCTCCAAGCAGAATACTTCCCATCTATAATCACTGTTTGCCTTCTGCCAGCCAGTCAATTCTGAATCCAGAGAGCCAAATCTCCCTGTATCCCATAATTCCTGACTTTATGAATGAGCCTTCCATGGGGAACCCTATCAAATGCCTCGCTAAAGTCCACATGCACCACATCCACTGCTCGATCGTCGTAAACCTGACTCGACACCTTCTCAAAGAAATCAATAAGATTTGTGGGGCATGACCTGCCCCTCACAAAGCCATACTGACTGCCTTTAACCACACAATGTTTTGTCAAACAGTCATAAATTCTATCCCTCAGAAATTTTTCCAAACTTTGCTCACCACAGACGTAAGACTGACTGGTCTCTAATTGCCAAAGATTTCCCTATTACCATTCTTGAAATAAGGAATAACATTTGCCTCCTTCCAATCCTCCGGCACGACTCCTGTGGAGAGTGAGGAGGTAAATATCCTCACCAGCGGCTTAGCAACCTCCTTTCTTGATTCCCGGAGCAGTCTAGGGTAAATCTGGTCCGGCCCTGGGGATGTATCCATATTAATGTTTCCCAAAATTGCTAGCACATCAACTTCATCAATCCTGACCTGGTCAAGAGTGATCTGGCCCAGTTCCTCTAAGGTTTCATTTACAACAAGTTCCCTTTGCTTGGTGAAAATCGAAGCAAAAAGCTCATTTAGGGCTTCCCCTATCTGCTCAGACTCCACGCATAACTTCCTTCGCTATCCCTGATCGGCCCTACATTCTCCCTGATTATTCCCTTATTCCTCACGTATGAGAAAAATGCCTTTGGTTTCTCTCTAACCCTTCTTGCCAAGCCTTTTTAGTGCCCCATCCTGGCTCGCCTCAGTCCATTTCTGAGCTCCTTTCTAGCAATCCCTGTAATCCTCTAAAGCTGTGCTAGATTCTTGCTTCCTCCATCTTACGTATGCTGCCTGCGTCCTTTTGACGAGACATTCCTCTGTGCTCATCATCCGAGGTTCCTTAATCTTGGCCCTTCTTACCTGTCTCAGAAGAACAAATATGTGTATTAATCGCAACAACTGCTCCTTAAACAGTCTCCACATGTCTGCTGTGCCCTTTCTGTGGAACAATTGCTCCCAGTCTGTACTTCCCAACTCCTGTCTGATAGCATCATAATTTCCTTTTCCATTTAAATATCTTCCCTTGGAAACTGCTCCTTTCACTCTCCCAGACTATGCTACATGTGAGGCAGTTGTGATTACTTTCGCCAAAGTGCTCTCTCACCGTGAGTTCTGACACCTGTCCTGGCTCGTTGCCAAGCACCAAATCCAAAATGGCCTCTCCCCTCTTCGGTCTGTCTACATATTGAGCAAGGAAACCCTCTTGAACACAGCTGACAAAACCAGCTTCATCCACACCATCTGCACTTAGGAGGTTCCAGTCGATATTGGGAAAGTTGAAATCACCCATAATAATAACCCTGCTAATTTTGCATTTTTCCAGAATCTGCCCGCCTATGAGATCTTCAATCTCTCTCCTGTTATTAGGTGGTCTGCAGGAAACCCGCAAATGCGGTGACTGTTCCCTTGCTGTTCCTACCTTCCACCCATACCGACTCAGTAGTCAAACCTTTCTCAACAACCTTCATTTCTGTAGCTGTGACGAACTCACTGATTAGCAATGCTACACCCCTCCTCATTTTCCACCCACACTCTTCTTTTTTAGATTAAATTAGATTATTTACAGTGTGGAAACAGGCCCTTTGGCCCAATATTTCACACCAACCTTCCATAGAGCAACCCACCCAGAACCATTCCCCTACATCTAACACTACAGGCAATTTAGCATGGTCAATTCACCTCATCTGCGCATTTTTGGATTATGGGAGGAGACCAGAGCACCCGGAGGAAAACCACGTGGAAAATTTGCAAATTCCACACAGACAGTTCCCTGAGATAGGAATTGAACCCGGATCGCTGGCACTGTGAGGCAGCAGTGCTAATCACTGTGCCAACGTGCCGCCCCGAAACGTTTTTCAAAGTTCTAAACCCTGGAACATCAAGCGACCATCCCTGTCCCTGTGAAACCTACGTCTCCGTTATAGCCATGACATCGTAGCCCCAAGTACTGATCCATGCTTTAAGTTCGTCACTCTTATTTCGAACATTCCTTGAATTAAATCTGACACACTTTAACTGATCCCTTTGTTTCACCACACGAGAAACCTTCCAGATAGATTCAATATATCCTGTCACTGTCCCGTCTGCAACTAACCCCCTCTCAGATATGTGGTCTTATGTGCGTGCAGCTTCAAACTTAGAAAGCTCAACATTGTGCCCATTGGCCTTTTAAAGATGGCAGCATTGCCAGGGTTCATGGAATATCCAGGGACATCCGGGGCGATTGTGAGTACCTCCAGCTATGATGGGTGGGAGAATCGGGATGGTATTGAATGAAGTGGGTCGGGTAGTTAATGAGGTGAGTTCGATAAAATAGAACGAGGAAAATAGCTCGGCCTCGTGCAGACAATCCCTCTGTCACATTCAATGAAAATGGCACTGAGACATATTAGTATTAGATATAGCGCAATGAGTCGAAGACTCTGGTGACCCTGCTCCCAGTTACAAAGCTGCAGACCAAATACTCATCCAAAAATCTCCATCATCTGACCACATACCAATATCATGTTCACCTGGATACAGTGACCCAAATTGCAAGATGCTATTAAATGTTTTCATTTCACAGTTTTTATACCTAACATCAGATCCTTCTCTGAAATTCTTTCTCAATCTCCCTCCTCTTTTAACCAAGATCCTCCCATTTTGTGGTCTTTCAACTGATTCATGGTCTCTCTCTGGCAGAGTTCCATACCCACAGCACCCATTGACATGGCCTAATGGAGATATGGAGCTGTACATAGATGGGAGCTGCACTTCCTGTCACTTCCAGCATGGGCTGCAAGCTCCCCCACACTGGGCAATGATCTAACACAGTGTTACTCAGCAATGCAGTGGTTGGTGTAGACAGCTGCACATGCTGGGAAGGTAACTGCTCCAGATTAACACATAACGTCACTTCTATTCACTTTCACTGCACAGCTCCCCATGATGGACAGACACAGTCTGTGTTTATCGAACAATGAACTGGTGTGATCTGCACAGCACCCTGTGCTGAACAGGTTATTTAGTCCAATTTAAATATCATTGCACTGTTTGAGGGATAAGAAATGGACTGGTGAGCTCTGAACAGTGTTCAATCCTGGAAAGATTGCTGAGCAGTGCACTAGCCTGGTCTATGCAATGTTTCTTGATGAACAGATATCTCATCTTAGATTATGCATGTCCAGGCTTGATCTGTTAGGTGGATTGAGTAACCGACATAACTATCACTCCTCCTGCTCGGCCCATTCCACTGCCAAACCCCATATTTCTACAATATTTGTTCATTCAGTAATTAGCGCTGAAAACGTGTTGCTGGAAAAGCGCAGCAGGTCAGGCAGCATCCAGGGAACAGGAGAATCGACGTTTCGGGCATAAGCCCTTCTTCAGGAATGAAGAAGGGCTGATGCCCAAAACGTCGATTCTCCTGTTCCCTGGATGCTGCCTCCTGTTCCCTGGATGCTGCCTGACCTGCTGCGCTTTTCCAGCAACACATTTTCAGCTCTGATCTCCAGCATCTGCAGACCTCACTTTCTCCTCATTCAGTAATTACCCAAGTAAAACGAAAATATGTGTCCGTTTGTTATGGACCAGAGCATATCCCCTCCAAACACATGGAGAAATTAACCTCGGGCCGAAAGTTTTCTTATCTTAATGGTAAATGTGAGGTGTTGTGTTTTAGATACAATTCGCTTCTCCAAAATATTCGACATTAAGCAAAACACAGTTTATTCAAACATTGCCGACAAAATACAACAAAAGGAAGTGGAACTTAGAATAACTTAATTCTGTTGGAAAACTTAACAGAATAATAGGTTATTTAACTACGATACAGTAACTGCTGAAACATGGTAACATTCAATAAACACAGACGTGTCAAAAAACAAATTCAGTAAACATAACGTTCTCCAATCCAGAAGGAAAGAACATCAAAAGACAATTCTGAGAGAAATCTCAGACAGAGAGTGTAGCATAGGGGAGAGATTTCCTGCCTTCCAACCCTGC
This sequence comes from Chiloscyllium plagiosum, assembly GCF_037043375.1. Classification (NCBI taxonomy): domain Eukaryota; kingdom Metazoa; phylum Chordata; class Chondrichthyes; order Orectolobiformes; family Hemiscylliidae; genus Chiloscyllium; species Chiloscyllium plagiosum. Next base: position 56,113,927 of record NW_028270167.1, read on the forward strand.
TAAGACCCCAACAATAACTGGCGAAAGGTAAAACTAAGAATTCTGGTTATGTGAGAGTTTGAAATTACTCCACAGGACCAGGCTGCTGCTGCAAGGACCACGGAATGCACCGTAGAGCCTGTCAAAAATGCCTAAACCCACCGAAGCCGTTAAATGATGGTAAGATAAATGTCAAAGTTGAGCATAAATAAATAAAACAAAAGGATGTGGAGGCCTGGTGATCAGACACGGACGGCCTCGTGATTCCAACAATTCCTACCCTGCTAAAACATATTAGGATCATCGAGCTTGTGAAGAGACAGCATCATCTCTGCCCCTCACCTCTCACTTCACAATTGAGATGTGCCATTCACCCAATAGTCAGCGATGTCAACATCCCACCCACACCAAGTATTATTGCGTTATATCAGGGTTATCGTGAAAGGGGTTAACTGAATCTGTTTGTTCAGCGACTGTGATTCATATCAGTCTTCCTGGATCACTGGAGGGATTTCCTCTTCCATAATTAGGTGATTCTTTCAACTTGTTATGCGATGTATCTGGACAGCGTCATCCTCAACACGATTGAGATCAGCAGCTACAGAGCGAGGGTTGGATCAGAATCTGAAAGCATTAGAATGTTCCAACAATGGATCTGAATCTGAGAACATTAGAGTAGAATGTTCCAACAATGCATCAGAATCTGAGAACATTAGACTGGAACGTTCCAACAATGGATCAGAATCTGAGAACTTTTTTACTGGAATTTTCCAACAATGGACAGGAGTTTATCCTGGGGTCTTTACTACCTTTATTGGGAGCGGGCATGGTTAGAGTTGCGGATACAAGCCATACTGATGATTATTCAAGCTGTGTACTATCCCATCCACGCTATTGTTGGTGTTCCTGGTAGGCCTATCTCTGTCAATTTATTAACCTATGATGAAGATTATTGCTATTCAAATTAATTATATTTTACAAATATATGAACTCTCAGTCACAAACTCCACTTCCTTTTCATGCATTTCCAAACTGCTTACACACAAACAGAAGTAACATGCCCGTTCGGAACTTTGAATGGCCTTTTTGCTCTGAACTGTTTTATGTCTCCATATTCTCTCTGTCATCAAATTTGCCGACACCAACATCCATAATATTCCCAGTCTCCAGCTCTGCCTCCGTGCTGGTGCTGAATTAGCCATCGTCTACCCCTTTGTCAATGAAAGATTTTACGGCTCCAGTTCTCTTCTGACGTATCTTCCAGTTTCAAATATTTTGCCCACAAGCAATTTCTTGTCTCTACAGTTACTTCACAACAGGGACTCTGTATCAGAGAAATAATGTCAGTGAGAATGTAATTCAGAGGCATAGGTAATGACTCTAAAAGCATTGTTTGAAATTCTACCATCGCCAATGACTAAACTTAAATTCAATGACAAAAATTGGAATGAAATCTAATTTCACTCATGGCAACCATAAACCATCAGGATTCTTTTCCTTATTTTACTGGTAACCTTTTGTAAAGAAACTTAGCATTTTTGCCCCATCTGGACTAAGTGTAACTTCAGACACACAACAATGTGGTTGGTTCATATTGCCTTGACTAGGAGCCGCGTGGTCAAGAGCCATTAGAGGTGGACAACAAATGCTGCCCTTGCCAGTGGTGCTGGCATCCTGTCTCACAACAACATTAAAGGTGAAATGACGAAGGAAATGTGGATTATGGAGATCTGAAATAAAATTCTCTGGCGTCTGAAAGAATGTTGGAGAATATCAGCAGGTATGGCAGTCTGTCGGACTGGAGAAACACAAATAACGTTTCGAGTTCAGTGACCCTATCAAAACTGAATGCAACTAGGAAATAATATTATTTGTATCAGGGATGTTTTCCAGGGTGAGTGGGAGGATTGAATGGATGGAGAAATGTCCAGCAAGAGGGAGAGTCAGAGAGAGAGAGAGAATTAGAGATAAAAAGAGAAAAAGAGAGAGGAAAAACAAGCAAAGGGATGGCTAATGATGGATCGGAAGTAAAATAGGATGGGAAGTTATTTTAACATTTCCCCTTTTCCCATATTCCTGAATACCACCTCCATTTCGGCATGTCCTGTTTAAAGTGAGTCATGTTCCCACTGTCCCTCTTCTCTGAATGTGGTGATCAAAGCCATCGGCAATACTGGTGCTGCCCTTATAGTTGCTGAGATAAAAAGAAATGCAATTTTACACTGTCAACTGCTCCTTTGGAGAGATAAACTGTTACTGTGGGACTGCGTGGAGATGTAACGGCTTTCTCAGCTATGAAAGGAAACTGAGGAGACGGATGTATTTTCAACACTGAATGGGTGAACCATGTGTGTGGGGAATTGACTCACTGCTGTCATTAGAAAGTCAGTGGAGATTCTGTGCATAGTGTTTTCAGGTTTGTATTGTCAGCGGCTGCGTTTCTTCAGGGAGACCGAGGGCCTGTTGACCCCACTCTAGACACTGCATTTACAGTTTATCTGGGTTCATGGAAAACAAATGGAGCTGAGACTACACAGAAGGGAAGCTGTGTAAACAGGGTGGGGCTGGGCACTGCTCATTTCTCCCTGGGATTTCCAAAAATATTTGTCTAATCTGGACCCCTTCCAAGTGTAAAGTGTGAAAACAGTTTGTTTCAAAAATGAGGTAGTCACTTAGCTGTATCCCTTCCTTCAGTATAACCTGAAGCCTCACATCAGTGACAGGACAGTGCTAACTCTCACCGAGAAGTGAACTGGATTGATTCTGGAACTTTCCAGGCTGGAGTGGGTAATATATCCACCATCTCTGAAGTGCAGTCCTCCGATGTGTTCACGAGCTAACAGAAGCCATCTGCCTGCTAAGAGAAATACATTGGTTCCATCTCCACAGGAGAAGGTACAGAAACTAACTTCCAGAAATACGAGAAAACAGAGTGACTGGTAAAAATGAGAAACCGCAGGAAATTGGAATTAAGGATGAGTATGAATTTGAATTTCTAATTTAATTGAAGTTTCAAAAGTTGCTGCATCTGATGAGCTACATCCCAGAGTATTGAGGAAGTGGCAACAGAGCCAGTGAAAGAATTATTGATTATTCTTCAAAGCTAGTTAGATTCAGGAAAGGATCCTGCAGACTGGAAAGCAGCTATTATAAGCCTAAATATTTAAAACAGGACGGAGAGGGAAAACAGAAAACTAAATAGCTTAATGTCAGCTATGTGAAAAACATTGTATTCTTTTATTAGAATGTGACAACTAGACACTTGGAAAACAGTGATATGATTTGGTAGATTCGGTCTAGATTCAGGAAAGGGAAATGATCATTGATAAACCTGCTGTAGTTTGTGGAGATTGTCCATTATAACATCAACAATTGAGAACCAATGGGAGTGGAATATTTGAAGTTTCCGCAGACGTTTGACACGGTTGAATATAGGTGAGTGGGTATGTTAAATTCCATGGGTAGGTACGTGTGGAATATATACGACTTGGATTAAAAATTGGATAGTGGAGACAATGAAGGGAATAGTGCTTTTCTCTGGACTGAAGGCTTGTTGTGTATCAGAAGGATCAGTGTTTGGTCAATAGCTGTGCATAAGGTATAAAAACGGAATCAGATGGGAACAACAAATATCATCATTCACATTTATATTTATTAAATGGTGAGAGTCGGCGAGTGCTTTTGTCGAAAAGGACCTGGATGTCCTTGGTCATAAGTCACTAACAAAATTCTTACGGGACAGGAAGTAAATGATATGTGGCTCTTTTTACAAAATGATTGGAGTACCAGGGTTATATATCTTACCAATGGTAGTGATTTGTTGAGACAGTATTTGGTGCATTGTGTACAGATTTGGTCTGTTTTATAAATAATGATCTCTTTGTCACCGAGACAGTGCAAAGGAGTTTCACCAGACTAAACCCTGGCATGATGTACCGTGACGAGAGAGTTCAGGATCTATGTGTTTAATCTGTAGCGCTGTCAGAGCATAAGAAGTTGAAACTTCATGGTTATGGACGGACACTCATTATGTCCCAAACAGCTGAATAGTGCGACAATTCCATACTTTCCATGGCATGTTTGATTCCTGATGTGTGCCTCTGCAGAGCCCCCATGTCGTTTGACAGAGAGGTACACGCTCTGAATGAATTCTGAACACTTTAATGCACAGTTACTGTGTGACACTGAATTGAATGTTACTTTGCAGACAATCCTGTCAGCAGTCAAAATACCTTCAGTCTGAAAGAGTTAACAATTATGCACCAGCATCTGACCTCCATATGGACCGTGAGTCTGTTTTCTTGAAAATTGAAGACATCTTGGAGAACGGTTAAAAAAGGTTGGCTTCATTCATACTACCGGAAAACCATGTTAAAGTAACACATAGGTAGTATGAGTAATTACGCCATGTGGACCAGATTGGAGCAGTCTATCCATTCAGTCACTGCTCCATTTGTTGCGATGTTGGAGGATCTGTGACAACTTCCTGTTCCTGTATTAATGACATGATAAGCTGAATGACCTCTTCCTGTTTCTTTTTAATCACTCCGAGTGTGAAATGATCTCTTTCTGATCCTGTGTAAGTGAAGTGTGGGAGTGAGCAGATTTCTTCTCTTCCAATGTAATAGGCAGGAGGGACTGAGTGAGCTACCACACGTCCTGTCCAATAGTTTGATAGACTGAATGTTTTCCCCATATTTTTGTGAACTCAGCTTGAGGTGCTGAATGATCTCCTCCATTTATTGTGGAAATTTGCGGTGTCCAGCAGTGCTGTTACATGAATGTTACCCAGATTTTAAAAGCATGGTCTTGAATGGTGTCCAGTTCTAGTTGCATACTGACTACTTCAAGAGCTGAGGAGTGGCAACTTGTTTTGAACATTAACTAACCTTCCATGAATATCCCCACTTCTGCTCAGTTTGGAATCAATGGGCTGAATGACCTCCTCCCACATTTTCTATAATAACCAATTGTACATGCCTGGGCTGAGGGAGCTACCCTGAGGATCTCCTACAGATGTGTCCCATGGCTGAGATGATTGATGTCGACTGACGATAAACATCTTCCCTTGTGCTATGAATGACTCCAAACAGTGGAGCGATCACTACCGATTCTCATTAAGTGCGATTTTCCTCAGGATCCTTAATGTCATCTCAGTCTAACACTGCCTTGAGTTCAGGGCCAGTCTTTCTTACCTGAGACCATGTGTTCCCTATTTTGTTCATATAAATAGGTCATGGTGTAGAAGCGGAGAATGTTTTCTTCAAACAGACGGTAGTGACTGTCAGGAAGTATCTTACACAGAGACTTAGGGGAGCTAACTCACTGAAAGGGACCAGTGGTGTCCCGCAGGGATCGGTTCTGGCACCTCTGCCCATTGCGACTTTTATACATGACTTGGATAAGGAAGTGAAAGGTTGGGGTTAATAAGTTTGCCAATGACACGAAAGTTTGTAGAGTAGTACATAGTGTGGAGGGATGTTGTAGGTTGCAATGGGACATTGACTCTAATGCAGAGCAGGGCTGAGAAGTGTCAGATGGAGTTCAAATTGGAAAAGTGTGAAGTGATTCCCTTTGTAAGCTTGAATTTCAATGCAGAATACAGTGTTATATGCAGGATTCTTGGCAGTATGGAGGAACAGAGGGATCTTGGGGCCCACGTACATAGATCCCTCAAAGTTGCTGCTCAAATTGATCGGATTGTTAAGAAGGCGAATGGTGTGTTAGCTTTCATTAACAGGGGGATTGACTTTAAGAGCCGTAAGGTTATGCTGCAGCACTATAGAGCCTTGGTTAGACCACACTTGAAATATTGTGTTCAGTTCTGGTCACCCAATTATAGGAATGGAGATGGAAACTTTAGAAAGAGTGCAGAGGAAATTTGTCAGAATGCTGTCTGGACGGGAGGGAGATTGGGCTTTCCTGGTTGGCGTGAAGAAGAATGAGAGGTGACTTGATAGAGATAAACAAGGTGGTGAGAGGGCTACATATACATTGCATAGCCAGAGACATTTTCTCAGGGCAGAAATGGCTATCAGGATGAGGCATCATTTGGAGCAAGGTTTCGAGGAGATGTCAGAGGTCGGTTCTTTACACTGAGAGTGGTGGATGTGTGAAATGCACTGCCAGCAGTGGTACATTAGGGACATGTAAGCGACTCTTAGATAGGCACATGAGAAGATAGTACAAAGTAGTGCATGTAGGTTAGTCTGATCTGAGAGTAGGACAAAAGGTCGGTGCAAAGTTGAGGGCCAAAGGAACTATAATGTGCTATAATGTTCTATGTTCTATCTTCTATGAGAGTTTTTAAAGAAGATTTAGATGGATTTTGACCGATCAGAGAGGTGAGGGCTATTATCAATCGGGCATGAAAGAGGCTTTGAGACGTAGAGCAGATCAGTCATGATCTTAGTACGAGCAAGGCATGATTGGGGTTTGAACAATTTCCTCCTGTTTCCGATGTTCTCCCATTCTGTTATTGGAATGTTAGTGGGTGTTATTTTCCTGGAAGATCTGTTATTGAATGTTGTAGTCAGAGAGACCAGAGGATTCTGTGAGCCATCTCTGGGTGAGGTCTCGAGGCTGTATTCACAGTGAATCTGGGTCTACAATATGACCAACAAATGGAGCACAAGTTACAGAGAGGGGAAGCTCCGTAAAGAGAGATGAGGGGCCTGTTTCATACCCAGCCTGGATTTTCCAATTCTATTTTCCAAATCTCCTAAACCGTGTGGGACAGACTTGAGAGGCTGTTTCTGTGCACCAGGTTATAGCAGTAAGTAGCATCCAACTGCTCCTGTCTAGCAGTTTTGAGGGGCTGAAAGGAACACAGAAACATGGGACTGAGGAGCAGGAGTGGGTAATTAGACACTTTGACCCTTCTCGACCAGGCACTAAGACTGTGGTTGATCAGGTTGTTGTCTCAGCTCCACTTTACTGTCTGTATCCCAATTCTATTTTCCAAATCTCCTAAACCGTGTGGGACAGACTTGAAAGGCTGTTTCTGTGCACCAGGTTATAGCAGTAAGTAGCATCCAACTGCTCCTGTCTAGCAGTTTTGAGGGGCTGAAAGGAACACAGAAACATGGGACTGAGGAGCAGGAGTGGGTAATTAGACACTTCTCGACCAGGCACTAAGACTGTGGTTGATCAGGTTGTTGTCTCAGCTTCACATAACTGTGTTTTTAGATCACTGTTCCCTTTTCCAGTCCCATTCTTCCACTGGTCACAAAAAAATTAATTATTACTAGGTTAGTGAAATGGCCAATGTTATAGTTCTCAGAGTGTGTCGGGTCAGTCATAGAGTTAAAGATATGTACAGTATGGAAACAGACCCTTCGGTCCAACCCGTCCATGCTGACCAGATATCCCAACCCAATCTAGTCGCACCTGCCAGCACCCGGCCCATATCCCTACAAACCCTTTCTATTCATATACCCATCCATTTGCCTCTTAAATGTTGCAATTGTACAGCCTCCACCACATCTTCTCTGCGTGAAAAAGTTGCCCCGTAGGTCCCTTTAAAGTATTTCCCCTCTAACTCTAAACCTATGGCCTCTAGTTCTGGGCTCCCCAACTCCAGGGAAATGACTTTGCCTATTTTTCCTATCCATGCCCCTCATAATTTTGTAAACTTCTATAAGGTCACCCATCAGCCTCCGACGCTCCAGGGAAAATAGCCTCAGCCTGTTCAGCCTCTCCCTTTAGCTCAGATCCTCCAACCCTGGCAACATCCTTGTAAATATTTTCTGAACCCTTTCAAGTTTCACAACATCTTCTTCTGAATAGGTCAGGCAGATTTCTTTAATCTGCTAAAACAAAACGTTTATGACTAAAACAAAGTTACTCAAACAATGATGTAAAGAAGGATGATGAGTGGGTATTGCAAACATGTACATTAATACTTCCCTTTGAAAAATACTGAGGAACACACACACACACACACACACACACACACACACACACGTTTGATAAAAAAATGGAAATCAAAATCTCTGCGGTTTTAACTTGAAAGAACATTGTCCAAATATTATTGGAACTCATGACAAAAGGAAAAAAATAGAGTTTGGCCCAAATGTTATTCTACTTGTAGAGTCAGAGAGCCCTACTGCGTGAAGACAGGCCCTTTGGTCCAAACTAATCTATGCTGACCTTAATGTTCATCCATGCTAACCCCATTTCCCTGCACTTGGCCCATATGCTTCTGAACCTTTCCTATCCATGTACTTTTCCAAGTGCCTTTGAAATATTGTTAATGTTAATGCCTCAACCACTTTCACTAACAGCTCATTCCATATGCGTATTGTGCTCTGAGAAATATTTGCCCCTCTTGGTCTCTTTTATTATTTCCCCTCTAACCTTAAACTGACGCACTCTCGTCCTCGATTACAAAACTCTGGGAAAAAAAGACTTGGTCCGTTCACCATATCCGTGCTTCTCATGATCTTGCGTATTTTCTAACAAACCCGTCCCACCATCAGTCCCCCTCAGTCTCCTATACTCAAAAAAAAAATGTCATTGCTTGACCAACCTCTCCCTGTAACTCACACTGTTGGATCATGTCAACATCCTTGTAAATTCCGTCTGCAATCTTTCCAGTTTAATAACATCCTTCCAATAGCAATGTGACCAAAACTGAACACAGCAATGCAAGTGGGCCTCACCAACATCCTGAAACGTGCAACAGAACTTCCCAACTTCCAGACTGATGAATGCCCATGTGCCAAAAGCCTTCTTCACTTCCCTGTCTGCCTGTGACTTTACTTTCAGAGAACCATGCACCTGTACTCCAAGGTCCATCTGTTTCACTACACCATTTCACGCCCTGCCATTCACGACGAAATTCCCGCCTTGATTTTACTTTCCAAAATGCAAAACTCACGTCTATATATATTAAACTATATTTTCCTATTTCTCAGCCCAATTCCCCAGCTAATCAAGGTCCTGCTGCAATTTCTGAAAACTTCCCTCACTGTCATCATCAAATTCGCTTCGGCTTACTGGTCTATATTTCCCAGGTATTTCTTTCCTTCCCTTCTTGAATAAGGTAACAACATTCGCTACACTCCAGTCTACTGGGACCCCACCTGTAGCTAACAATGATGCTAAAATATCAAACAGGCTCCCTGTAGTTTCTTCTCTGTACTCCTGCTGTGTTCTTTGATACATGTGGTCAGAACCAGGAGATTTATCGACCTTTCTACTTTCTAATACCTGTACATCCAACACCTCCTCTACTATGATATAGATTGTCCCCAAAGATATCACCACTAACTTCCATAAGCTCCCACACCAAGTCTTCACGTATTTCTCTACAGTAAATACAGAGGAGAAATATCAATTGAGAACCTTCAGAATTTCCTGTGGTTCCACATATACATATCCACTTTGGTCCTTGAAGGGTCATATTCTCACTGTAGTTATTCTCTTTTCCTTAATATATGTAAATGAACTTTTTGGATTCGTCCTGATCTTCTCAGCCAAGGTTATCCCGTGCCCCCTTCTCACCCTCTTGATTTCCTTCTTCAGTTAACTCCTGTATCCCCAGTATATGTCCAGGGATTCCCTTGATGCTATCAACCTGGACCTTACTCGCACCTCCTCCTCTTTTTTTTTTGGTTAAAGCCTCAATATCTCTTGTTATCCAGGGTACCCTCTTCATGACAACCTTGCCCGTCACCCTCACAGAAATATATAGACATTGAGCTCTTGCTATCTCACTTTTAAATGCCTCCCAGTTGCTGGAGGTCCCTTTGCCTGCAAACAAACTACCCCAAACAGCCCATGCAAGTTTCAGACTAATTCCATCAAAATTCACCTTGCCTCAAGTTAGAACTTGCACCTGTGGACCAGTATGTCCCCCTCCATAACTATAATAAAATTAATAGAACAATGGTAACTGGTCACAAAGTGCTCTCCCACTGTCACCTCAGTCATCTGTCCTGCTCCATTTCTCAAAAGTATGTCGAGTTTTGCCCCTTCCCGAGTAGGCCCCTCTACACACTGCTTGAGGAAACTTCCCTGAACACACTTAATACGTTCACCCAATCTACGCCCTTAATTCTGTGTCAGTCCCAGTCTATGTTCGGAAAGTTAAAATCTCGTACAACGACAATCCTATTGGCCTTGCAAGTCTCCCCAATCTCTCCACATATGTTTGTTCCTCGAATTCCCGTTGACTATTTGGGGGCCTATAGTAAAACCCCAATAATGTCACCATTCCCTCCATATTTCTTAGCTCCGCCCACAAAGCTTCACTGGAGGATTCTTCAATTGTTTTATATCTGATCACAGCTGTGATACTCACCTTAATCAAACATGCAACTACCCCTCCGCTCCTTCCACCACCACTATCCCGCCAAAAGCAGCTATAACCTGGTACCTTAAGCTGCCAATCTGTCTCTCCCTTAGTCATGTTTGTGTAATGGCTATAATATCTCCATCACACGTACTTACCCACGCCCTGAGTTCATCAGCCTTAGCTGTCAGCCATCTTGCATTGAAACAGATGCAATTTAATCCAACAGGCTTTCCTTGCCCTCTGTCGTGTTCCAGCCTGACCTTTCTCTTCACTTTACTGTTTCTGATTACTGTATCTCCTTCCATCCTCGCACTTTTCTCCCTGCTGTTGAGGATCCCAAGCTCAATAGCCTCCCCAGCCCCAGCCAATCTAGATTCAACCCTCCCTTGTAGCACGAGCAAACTTGCCTGGCAACATATTGGACTCCCTCCAGTTCAGGTATAGCCCGTCCCTCTTGAACAGTTTGCTTGTGCCCCACAAAAGATCCCAATGATTTAAAAATCTGAATCTCTGCCCCCTGCACCAATTCTTTCGCCACACATTCATCCGCCATAACCTTCTGTTCTTACCGTCACTAGCATGTAGTACTGGAAGTAAACCCGATATTACCACTGTCATGATCCTGGCTTTTATCTTTTTTCCTAGCTCTCTAAAATCACTCTGCGGGACCTCATCCCTATTTCTACCTCCGTCATTTGTACCAACGTACTCAATGACTTCTGGCTGCTGCCCCTCTCCCTTGAGAACGATTTGCAGCCGCTCTGAGACACCCTGGACCCTGGCATGTGTGAGGCTACACACCATCCTGAATTCCCATTTGCAGCCACAGAATCCCACAGAATCTCCTGTCTGCACCCCTCGCCCCACCACTATCGAGTCTTAGTAATTACTTCTGAAGTTATTCTGCTCACACAAGCTTCTGAAAATGTGATTCCTTCCCGGAACAGATGAAATTGGCTGAATTCCCTTTCCTTCAAGCAGTGGGGAGATTCCAATGAATCCTCATCCGGAATCCTCCATGAGTGATAAAACCGACTGCGCTTTCTTTTTGCTTGCACACATTGCTGTGATGAGGGATAGGGAAAGAGAAAGGGAGGAACAGACTGTTCCTTCTCAGACAGATTACACTTTTCCATCTCTAAATTGATTCAATGACGTTATTACTCCCCAAACTGGACCATGTGAAATCTCCTTGAACATTGTCTGAAGGATATGACTCCATCACATTTCCTGCTTCATGTAAGTGCAATAACCAATAACCAATTTCAATAACCAATAATTTACCCTACTTGATTTGAGGATGTGTTTATATGTGCCTGCGTAATATAAAAATAAAACGTTTAATGTCTTCACCATATCTGCGTTAAAATGCATGTGTTTTATTCTGAAAGAAATACAGAAATTGCTGGAAATGCTCAGCAGGTCTGGCAGCATGTCTGAAGAGAAATGAGAGTTAAAGTTTCTGGTCTAGTGACCCTGCATCAGAACTTGTCTTATTCTTAAATTACATCCCCAGTTTTATTCTCCCACACAAGAGGAAATATCCGTCAAATATTCACCAGCTGCACTCTCCTCGTGATCTTGTATGGTCAATAAGAACATCTCTCATTCTCAGGCCGAAACTGGTAATCCGTCATGTGCCTTCATCGGAAGGCCAAGTAAAGATAAGCATCTTTGTAATATTTGAAACCAATTTAGCTTTTTTTTCAGTTGTGGGGATCATAACTTCAAACAATACATCAGACGTGGTCTCTGCAATGCCTCGTACTGATGCAGGAAAATATCGCTAAATTTAAACCCGATACCCATTGCACAAAACAGCATCATTCCGCTTCCCTTCCAAATCAATTGCTGCATCTTCAGAGCAACTTGATGTGATTCATCCACGAAGACACACAAATCCCTGTATACCACCAAGTTCTGCATTCTCTCTCCATTTACATTATTTACTGCTGGTTTATTGTTTCCCCAAAACACAAAGTTCCAGTCACCCACATTGTACTGCTTTTTTTTTGTCACAGCTTTACTCACTGCCCTCCCCTGTCTGTATGCCATTGCAGATGTTCTGCCTCCACTTGACACCTTATTGAATGTTTGTCCTGGTGTGTGAGCAAACTGTGCTCCAGTCCTTTCAGCCCCTTCATCCAAGGCATTAGTCTGGATTGTAATCTGTTGATAAACTCACACTGATCCCTGAGGAATTCAACTAGTTACAGCTTTCCACGCTGAAAATTATCTCTACTCTATATTTCCAGCTGGTTATCCAGACCTTCCCTGTTCCTGTGTAGCTGCCCAGAAAGGTTGCATGGCCTCCTCCAGTGAGATGTAATTTAGTCATTGTGTTGAATGATGCATTCTATTCCTGTGTAACTCCACAGAGGGGCAGAATGGTCCCCTTCTGTCTCATTATTACGCACCTGACTGGCTGAAAGGCACTTTCCTCTCTCTCTGTAACAGCCTCGAGGGGCGAATTGGGAGTACCACATGTGGGATAAGAGCATCACTTGGCAATTCGTCCCCTCCAACCTGCTGCTCAGTTTAGAAACATCAGGGCTGGTCTGAGTGTAGCTGACCACCCCCTTCCTGTCTCTTGTCAATAAACATTGACTCGTCTGCCCATCAAAGATCAGTCAAGATCAGCCTTGAGTATCTTCAATGATCCAGTCTTCACTGTTCCCTGGGGAAGACAGCGCCACAAATTGCACAATCCGAAGGAGAACAGAACAACGTTATCGCAAATGTCAATGGGAGATCTTTTAATTTTAAAGTGTGTTAACCTCACAGAAGGTCGCCTCCTCTTCTGAGAAATAACAGCACAACAAATAGGAACAGACGTAGACTAATCAGCTCCTCAAACCTACCCCACAATCGCATTGACTGTTCAGTAAAGTATTTATCAAACTCAGCCTCCATTGCACTTTCCAAAAAAATATTCCTGTCATCTGACGGCCACACAGTATAGGAAATTGAAATAAGATCATTAGGCCCATCAACTCTACTTTGCTGTTCGGACCTGCCTGACATGTTTCTCAACACAATGCCCCTACATTCTCAATGTAACTCTGAACCCATGTTTTAATCAAAAATTATCTATCTCTGTATTAAAGATATGACTACCTGTATCTCGATATTGGTGTGTGTGTGTGTGTGTTTATCTATTTCATCGCAGGACACAGGGTGGCGGTGGAATGTTATGTGTGCGTGTTTTGTATATATCTGTTTAATGGCAGGGCACAGGGTGGTGGTAGAGGGATGTGTGTGTTTCTGTGTGTAACTGTTTAATGGCAGGAGACAGGGTGGTGGTGGAGGGTTGTGTGTATGTGTTTCTGTGTATATCAGTTTAATTGCAGGAGGCAGTGTAGTGGTGATGGGTTTTGTGCGTGTGTGTTTCTGTGTATGTCTGTTTAATGGCAGGAGACAGGGTGAAGGTGGTGGGTTGTTTTTAAACTGGAAACCTGGGATCAGATGTGATTCACAAGAAAAAATGTTGGATCCCCTTTTGTTTGTCATTTATATCAAAAACTTAGATTAGAATTGTAGAAGCCACGATTAGCAAATTTGCAGATGACATCAAGATTGGTTGTATCGTGGACAAAGTTATTTAATGTTTTACAGTCCGTGATTATAACGATATCTTGATCAATTGAATATGTGATTCGTAGAACTGTACAGTAGAGAAACAGACCCTTCGACTCATCCAAGCCGACCAGATATTCTGAATTAATCTTATCCTATTTTCCAGCATTCGTCCCATCTCCCTCTGAAACCTTCCAATTCATATACTCATGCCTTTTAAATGTTGTAATTGTACCATTCTCCACCACTTCCTCTGGCAGCTCATTTCATACACGCACTATGCTTTGCGTGAAAACGTTGCCCTCTAGGTCCCTCTTCAATCTTTCTCTTCTCACCTTAAACCTATGCCCTTCAGTTTTGGTCTTCCCTACCCTGGGAGATAGACCTTGACTATACCCTTCCCAAGATTATATAAACATCTAGAAGTTGCAAATGCGACTCCAATCAACACGAATGGCTGTGCTTTCAGTCATCATGGGCCTAAATTCTGAAATTTAATCATGACACTTCTTCTATCTCCATCAAGTCACAATTCAAAAATGATTTTAATCCACGTGTTCAGACATATAATGAAACATCTCTGTCGGATTAAAAACTTGAACCTTTAGGGTCAGAGGAAGGGGCACTCCCACTAATCAGCAATAGCCCCGAAAGCTGCAACATGATTCTCCTGTGTGCTTGCTCATCAGCCTGTTCTGACATGCTGTAACACACCTCCACAACAGGCAGGACATGAATCCAGATCATCTGCTCCAGAGATTGTGACACTAACACAGGTTCATGGAATGAAATCAAATCCAGAACTCTGGCACAGAGGCAGGGGCGCTTTCCATTACACAAGACTTAGACCATGCCCAGAATTTGGGTCATATTTTAAGTGTCAGCTTTCAGTTCTGCATGCATCTATTACATTCTGATTAACATTACTGATATACACAGGCCACTGTTCTTATTGTTAAACAAATAAAAGGTATTAGACTCAACTACAGGATGATAATCGCATGTGCTCTGCTATTGAGATAAACTATGAACATCTTTAATTGCTTGGCTATGATTTCCAGCTTAAATGGTTATTATCTGTTGTCTGCAATATTAGCAAATGAAATCCTGCAAGCACACTCTGAAGGATCTCGAAAAGATATCAATGCCGAACAACAGAGATGAGGAAAGAGCCCAGTTTCTGGCCAAAACACACTGGTCACTATTTCCAATCTCAGACATGTGGTTTCCGTCTTCCTAAAACCATTAAGTGACACAAGGCAACTGCTTACTTTCCAGCCTCTCCATAACCACTGCACAATCTGCCTACACAAGGCAAACCAACCTCTGGGTCTTTCGAAAACTCAAGGTTGGTATCTGTAGACCTTTGGTGAGGGGAGGCTCTTTTAAAGCTGAAGGGAGAGGATGAGGGGGCATTAATAACACTCACTGGGCTGAGGTGTGGCAGATGGTGGTTAACTTGGATAAATGCGAGGTATTGCATTTTGGTAAAACAAACAAGGGAATGACTTATACAATTAATGGTAGTGCGTTGGTAGAGTTATAGAACACAGGGATCCAAGGGTGCTCAGATCATTGACTTTAGAAGTTAGGAGTCATGCTGAGATTGTGCTAGACATTGAAAAAGTTTCTTCTGTTGTACTGTGTGCAGTGCTGTTATAGGAAGGAGATTACTAAGCTGGAGAGTTTTCAGAAGAGAATTCCCAGAATGTTGCCAGGAACATCTCATCTTCTGCCTCGGGAGCCTACAAACGCATGGCATGAGCATTCGATTCATTGATTTACAAATCTCCCCTCACCCATCCTGATCCCAGATCCAACCCTCCGAATCAGATCCACCCTCTCGAGGGGATCTACCTGTCCATCTTCCTTCCCATCTATACACTCCACACTCCAATCCGACATATTACTATCACCGTGTTCCATGTAGTGCCTACCTTTCTCCCTTCCTCACCCCCACCAGCCCCTTTTACCCCTTCGCAGTTCTGAAGAAGGGTCCTATCTGAAATGTTGACTCTCTTGCTCCTCGGATGCTGTCTGACCTGCAATGCCTTTTCCACCACCACATTTTATCAACACTAAATTCTCCAACATCTGCAGTCACCATTGTCTCAGGTTAACATGCAATGCCGTCTGTCTGCTTTAACTCCACGTTGTCTTAGGAACATTTTCTCTCCTGATTATGAACTATAAAAGTTCTCTCAATGTCTTACTGATATTGTAATGTCTGAGCAGTAGTTGCAGGATGTATGTTTCCATTTATAAATAGAGAAGCATGCTAATGTTCCGATAAAACACCAGGATTACTCCCATATCCAAGTCAGATTGAATGATTATACTCAATTGATCTACCAACGCCAACATTTATTCCCTCAGTCACCCTCACATATCCTATCCAGAATATGTAAAGTTTAATTTTTTTTTAGTTTTAGTAAAACAGTATTGAACTGTATTCCATGTATTACCCCGTAGTATGAGTAGGAACATCACCGACAGCACTAACAGGGATGAGCAGTTCCAGAGAGAGGGGGAGGAGAGATCAGAATCTGAGACTGGAATGTTCCAACAATGGGCAGGAATATATCCTCAGGCCTTTACTGGCTTTCCCAACCTTGGATATCAAGAGCATCACGGATCCAGGATTCCCTTTGAATTATTCAAGGTGGTTGCTATCCCATCCTCGCGATTGTTGGTGTTCCTTGAAAGTCAGTCTAACTGTCCATTAAAGCCGGTTGAAATGAATTGCTGCTCATACTATTTAAAATATGAAAAGTTGGAAGTCAACATTTTCAGTTCCAACCAAAACATCCATTCGTTAGAAATAATAACTGATAAATTACCATTTAAAAATTTCTCACCAGTATGCGGGCAGGAAGTAGACTTATAAAACTCTATAATCCTTCTAGCCCTGCACAGATGTGCATTTCCATAACCTCTCCACTCACTAATCCTGTCCGATACCACCAACAAGGTATCCCAGTCTCCTCCTCAGCCTCATTGCAACTTCTGTGTAAACCATTATTTTTGCCTTTGTTAAATCCAGATACAGCTGTTTCAAGACCCTTCTAACCACATATCCATTAGAAAATAATTGCATTTGAGATATTTCTCTTGTTCTCTGCACAGACTCTGTCAGACGGGAAGATAGTGCATGGTGCTCAAGTCATTCACTCACAATCTAGAGCCACAGAATAATAATCTGTTGATATGTCATGAAGGAAATTGGTGCCATTGAAATGAAACCAACATCATTATTTATAAAAAGCCCATCTGCTTATCTCATACCCTTGAGATGGCAATGGTCATCCTTCCCTGGTCAGGTCTCTGTGTGACTGCAAACCCACAGCAATATTTTTTTTACTTCTTACTGTCCTGTGAAACAGCTGAACCAGCTATTCAGTTCAAGATCAGCACAACCTGCTGGCCTGGCCAGGGCTGCACACATCCCGTGAGGGAAGAACAAAAAGAAAGTTAGCTCTCTCCCTCTGCCTGTTTCCCATATTCCTACAGCTCATTTTCAGTCAGGTTGGTGACCATTCCTTATTTGAAGTGCATTCTTTCTTACTCTCTCCCTGACAATGATGTTCATCTCCATTAGCACCTCTGGTGCTGGCTTTGTTGATGCTGACATTCAGATGTAAGGAATTTCTAAATTCCACATCATTCCCAGTGCATCGAGAAGGAATAGGGTTTTTATGGAACAGGAAAGAAACGGAGATGTCTCAGTGAGGAAAATTAGTCATTGCAATCAACCCTGATAGTGTTGTTGAGGCATTCTTTGGGATATTGTGGACTGATTTTCTCTCATTTATAAAGAATGATCGCTTGCCACGAAGTTTCTCCAGACTAATCCCTGGTCCGATGTTACCATGAGGAGTGAGTGAAGATTAATCTCTAGTGCTGTGAAATAATGAGAGGTGATTGTATTGAACCTTGAGGGGGAGTGACAGTCACTAACGATGTTCTGAACAGACACTGACATGGTGATTAAATTCCATGACTTATGTTTTACTTGGGTTACATGATTGTCGATAGTTTAAGAGCCTCTGAGAATATTCCCTCACACTACCCCACTCCCCACGTCGATTGAGAGAGACAGAGGGCCAGTCTTTGAATTAACTCTCCCTACGTTAAAATGGTTCGTCTCGTGTGTGATGCTGCACTGAACGTCATGTTATTCTCAATACTGACAGCAGCCACGATACCTTCATTCGAAAACAGTTACCTATTCCTACCATCTTCTGACCTCCATGGAGAACATGTGTCTGTGTTCTTTGAGATGGAAGATGCCTCCTTGAGACTTGGCACAAATCATCTGGCTTCCTTCCTCACTGCCAGGAAACCACATTAAAGTATTACGTGCACCACAGGCAACGGAGTCACGAGGAACACGTGGAGCCGTCTATGAATGCATTCTCTGGTTTGTTATGTTGGAGAATCAATGACATCCCCTATTACTGTATAAGTGTCTCGAGGGGCTGTATGGCCTCCACCTCGTCCCATGGAACAGGTTCAAGCGTCTGATTGAGCTCTGCTTGTTCCTGCTTCACAGTTCGCTGTACTGACTAGACCCCTCTTCTTCCAGTGGAACAGGCAGGAGGACTGAATGTGTTATCACTCTTCCTGTTCAGTAGTTCCGATGGGATGAATGGCTTCCACATATCCGTGTGTAACCAGCTTGAAATGCTGAATGAGCTAATCTTTTAACTGTGGAAATGTGCAGTGCCTGGCTGTGCTGTTTCATGAATGTTACTTGAACAGCACAAACCTGAATGCTGTCCAGGTCTTGCTGCACATGGGCATAGATTGGTTCGGGAGTTGAGGAAGGGACAAAATGGTACGGGGGGGGGGGGGGGGGGCGGGTGCTGGTGGTAGGGTGTGCAACCATTGATGAAGCAGCTGAAAATGTCTGTGCTGAGGAATCTACCCTGAGGATGTCCTGAAGAGATGTCCCAGGACTGAGAGGTTGTCGGCCACTGACCACAAGCATCTTCCTTTGTGCTCTGAAAGACCCCAAGCAGTGGGGAGGTTACACCTGATTCCCATTAAGCTCAAAGAAGTAAGTGGTCCAGATGACATCCTCAATCTAAAACTGCCTTGATATCAAGGCCATTCACTCTTTCCTGGGCCCCTGTGTTCCCCTCTGGTTCATATCAATATGTGACGGTGTATGTGCAGGGAGAGTTTTGCTCTCACAGAAGGTAATGAACATTAGGAATTATCTGGTCTAGAGAGCTAGGGGATCTTCATCACAGAAAGTATTTAAAGAGCAGGTAGATGGATTTTTGACCTGTCAGAGAGCTGAGGGGTGTGAAGAATTGGACATTAGAGAGAAGTTCATTTTAACAGTAGATCAGCTATGATCGTATTCAATAGCGTGATCGTCCAAATTAACTGATCCTGTTCCTTATGTTCTCATATTCTGTAATTACAAAGTTAATGGTTGCAATTTTCCTGAAAGTTCTGTTAATTAATTTTGCAGTCAGAGAGAGCAAAGTATTTTGTGACTCATCTCTGAGTAAGATATGGGTGCTGTACTCACAGTGAATCTGGGTGTACACCATAACCAACAAATGAAGCACAATTTGCAGAGAGGAGACACTGTGTAAAGAGACCAGAGGCATCTTTCGAATTCAGCCTCGATTTCCCAATAACATTTTCCAACCCACTCCAAACTATATGTGACAGTCTTGATGGACTGAATGAGATCCTGTGTTACTGTGGACTATGTATTTGGAGCAAATCGCCCTCATCTGCGCCAGTGCAGGAGGTTTGATGGTCTGAATAGAACATAGGAATATAGGACTGAGGAGCAGGAGTTGTTCATTAGACACTTTGTCATTGCTTCTCCAGGCGTAAGATCTTACCTGATCTGATTGTGATCGAGCATCACTTTTCTGTCTGTATACCATTTTCCTACATTCATTTGTCTGTCAAATGTTTGAATGCAACTCATCTTTGAATAAGTGCAAGCATCCAGGCACCACAAAAGTCTGGGAAAGTGAATTTCCACTCGAATAGCACTTTGAGAATTTCCCATTTGTTGGAGGATCATTGTTTCCTTTTCCAGTTTCATTCCCCCACTGGTTACAACAAATATTAAATGGAACAGTTTAGGGATATAACCAATGGCATCGGTCTCAGACTGGGACATTTTCAAAAACAAATGTGAGACATAGGAATTTGAACTCGTAACAAATGGTAAGATAATAAAGTCCCAAATTTTATTCTGCCTTTGAAGTTATTCTGCTCACACAAGCTGCTGATATTGGAATTTCTTTCTGGAACAGTTCGATTTGGTTGAATTCCCTTTCCTTCGGGCTGTGGAGAGATTCCAATGAACCCTCGTCAGGAATCCTTCACAAGTGGTAAAGATAACTCAGGGATTTTATGATCTCACGCTTTGCTATCGGGCGGGACAAATAAGAAACAGGGATCAATCGGCTGCTCCTTCTCAGTTTTGGAACATTATTTCTCCCACTCTGTGTTGAACTGTGCAATAATGTCAACCGAACACCAAACTGGGACATGTACGATCTCAATGAACATTCTCTGGAAAAGATTATAATGGGTTATATGCAGGTGCATCATCGCTGTTGTTGTACATAGTGCCTGTCATTAGTAAAAAAATGTCCCCGCTTTATAACTTGATGTCATGTTTATGTGCATTTGCGTAATTTGTAAATATTGGTCTGTACCTTCATAATATGTGCGTTCATATAAATACATCTTATTCATAAATTTATTCTCTAGCTTTAGTCTCCTTTACAAGAGAAAACGTTCATCCAGCTGATAGACTTTCCAGAACGTCATGTATGGCTAAATAAAATTTCTCATCTAAGATCGAAACTGATAATTCCCCATAACAAAACACCTTCATTCCAGGATTGAGTAAAAGGAAACAGCTTTGAAAATCTTCTGAAAGAATTATATCCTTTTTTTAGTGTAGTGGATCAAAATTGCACATAGCGTTTTAGATGTGGTCTCAGCAATACCCTTTGCCAGAAACAGCATAATTCCACTTACCTTCCAAATCACTTGCTGCATCTGCAGACTGACTTCATATGATTCATGTACCAGGAACATGGAAAACGCCTATATACAGGGTTCTGCAATTTCTCCCCATTTAAACTGACTACCATAGTTTTAACTTTCCTTCCAAAATGGACAACTCGCGGTATGTTATTTCTGCTGAAGTCTTGCTCACTAACCTTCACTGTATGTATCACAATGCAGACTCACTACCTCCATTTGACGACATATTAAATGGGCATTTTGGTTTATGAGCTAATTGGGCTTCATGCCATTTAGTCCCCTTCCTCCAGATCTTTGATACAGGTTATTGGTCATTGATAACCCCACAGTGATCTCTGAGGCACTCCATAAGTTACAGTCTTGCAACCTGAAAATGAACATTTATCTCTACTCTATTTTCTGTTCACGACAGCTTCCCTGTTCCTGTGCAGCAGTTCAAGCGGGTTGAATGGCCTCCTCCTGGGCTGTGTAATGTACTCAACGAACTGAATTACTTCATTATATATTCATGTGTAACTCCTTCGTGGTGCAGAATGGTCTCCTCTCGTCTCATTGTAACAATCCTGCCTGACAGAATGGGGTAGTCCCCTACCCTGTAACAGCATCAAAATGTGGATTGAGAGAACAACACATAGGGTAAAGGCAGCAGTATATCTCTGTAACGTATCTAGGCGTGGATTGAGAGAACAACACATGGGGTGGGGCGGCAGTATACTACCGTAACAGATCGAGGGGTGGATTGAGGGAACAACACATGCGGTAGGGGCAGCAGTATATCACTGTAACAGCCTCGTGGGCTGGATTGAGGGAACAACACGTGGGGTAGGGGCAGCAGCATATCTCTGTAACAGCCTCGTGGGGTGGATTGCGGGAACAGCACATGGGGTAGGGGCAGCAGTATATCACTGTAACAGCCTCGAGGGTGGATTGAGGGAACAACACGTGGGATAGGGGCAGCGGTATATCTCTGTAACAGCCTCGAGGGTGGATTGAGGGAACAACACGTGGGGTAAGGGCAGCAGTATATCTCTGTAACAGCCTCGAGGGTGGATTGAGGGAACAACACATGGGGGAGGGACAGCAGTTGGTCATTCGGCTGCACCATTCAGAATGCTCATGGCTGATCCGATTGTGTCTGACCATCCGTCTCCTGTCCAGCAAAGGTCAGTCGAGCTCAGCATTGAATATCTTCAATAACCAAGTCTTTACTGCTCCCTGAGGCTGAGGACACCACAGACAGCACAATACTATTTCATTGCGGGACCCGTTATTTTAAACTGTGTTAACCCAACATCAAATCGCCACCACTTTTCAGGAAAAAAGATACAGTAATTAGGAATAGACAGACACCATTCCGCACTCCAAACCTGTCCCACATTCCCACTGTCTCTTTCTGATCAAATACTTATCAAACTCAGCTTCTGCCGCTGTCTCAGGAAGAGAATACCTGATAGCATCACACCACACGAGAATTAGAAAAGAAGCATAATTAGGCCATTCGACCCATCGAGTCCGATATGCCGTTCAATAATTTCTTATATGTTCCTCAAACTCATTCTTCTGCCTTTTGCCTTGAATCCTAGATCCCCTTATCAATTAAAAACTGAACTATTTGTGTCTTAATGAGACGAGTGTCTGTGTGTGTCCATCTGCTTGTTATATGAGGATTTGTTTGCCTACGTCTGTCTGTGTATCAACCTGTGTATTTCTATCTGTGTTTGTTCCTATTGTGTGTGACTGTACATGTCTTTGTGTGCTTCTATGTGTGTGTATGCTTGTCTCCTTGTACATATTGTACATGTTATTATATTGGGGTATTTACCAATATTTCCTGGTAATTCTATGACTGCATCATTGTGCAGAGAGGTATCTGTTTTTTTTATTTGAGAGTGAGAGAGCTGACGCTGGAACTGCCAGAGAGCTGACGCTGGAACTGCCAATGGGTTTAAAGTGAGAATTGCGCTTCGCTGTTCATTGCTCCTTACTCGGTTGGTTGGACGTGGATGTTTCAGAAACTCCACACAAGTCGCCCCAGTCCTCTTCAGCTTGTACCAAGGTCCTCCCCACACGGCGTGGGGAGGGGAGAGGGAACAGATTTCAGGCACCCCACCACCTGGGTTGGCCTTCTTCTGTCCTATTCCAGGCTGTATACCCTGGAATGGGAGAAAGGGAGGGAGGATGTAAGGGTGGGAGAGGGTGGCCCTGCTGTTAGTGCTTGTCCAGGTGGGGTGACATGGTGAGGTGTCCTGAGTGAGTCAGTCCACAGTGTTGTATCCATATCGTGTTATGAGTGTGGAGGCTATTGCATAAGTGACAGAGAAAGTGGGTGAGGGAAGTTGCTGAATTCAATAGTGAGAGTGTTCCTGCCTGAGCCTTATTCGGAGATAGAGCTTGAACCTTGTTCGGGGGTAGTGCTATAACAGTATACAGTGAGTATGAGGGGGCAGACAGAATACAGTGACACTTTTCCGGGCAGAGCGGGGAAGATTATTGATGCTTGTCCTGTATTGTTGGACATTTATTCAGATCATGCCAGCATCGAGGTGATCCTCCCCGAATGTCTTTTCCATGTCTATCATTAATAACGACACAGACCACGTCCCTCAGCTTTCACAGAATCAGTTTATATAGAGCTTACAGATAGCAAGGAGAAGCAAACATTGCTGTTTTATATATTGAAACCAAAACGGTAGCAGAAAATCTAAACATCATGTGCTCTGGAAATTACACATGCAAGTATTGTGAATACTGCAATCTTATTGGATGGTCTCAAGTTGCATCTAAACTGCGTTAACTAAGTGACTGCTCATGCTGTGAATAAGTGTATATGAGGTGGGTTGAAGTGTGTGGTGAAACAAAGTAGAGAGCAGGCTAGTTCGGAGTTGGTGTTGTGTGGTAAGAAAGCCATATTTCTAACCTTACACTGAAACAGCTTTTGAGGAATAGTGACGTTAATAAGGTGCATTTTGCATGGCGTTCGCATTCAATATCAAATGTGTGAACATTCTGGTCAAACATCATGGAAGCCTGGAGGGTAGAGGGTCAAGTTTGCTCCAGTAAATTGGGAAAATACAATATAACATTCAGTGGGAGACAAGCAATATTTGTTCGAGTTATAGAGTCCTAGAGCATGGACACAGGTCCTTCAGCTCAAAGTGGTCCATTCTGAACAAAATGTCCATTCACACCAAGCCGTTTCCCTGCCATTGCCCTGTATCCTTCTAATCCTTTCCTATCCGTGTATTTGTCCAAATGCCTTTTAAATGTTGTTAATGTATCCACCTCAACCGCTTCCCCGGCAGCTCATTTCATCTGCTTACCAAGATGTGTGTAAAGATCATTGCTTGTCAGTTTCCCTTTTATTCTTACCCCCTGACCTTAAACTGATGCCCTCTAGTCCGTGATTGCTGTCCAACCCTGGGAAGAAAAGACTGGGTGCATTCACTCTATCCATGCCTCCTGCGATCTTTTCACCGTCTATAAGATCCCTCTCAGTCTCATATACTCTAAAGTAAAAAGTCCTAGCTTGTCCAACCTCTCCATAAAATTCAGACCATTAAGAGCTTGGCAACATCCTTGTCAATTTCTTCTACACTCTTTCCAGTTTAATAGCATCCTTCCTATAGCAAAGTGAACAGAACTGATCATGACGCTTAAAATATTGCCTCACCAGCGTCCTGTATAACTGCGACGTAACTCTTCAACTTCGATACTCATTGCTCTGACTGATGAAGGACAGTCTACCAAAAGCTTTCTTCACTGCCCTGTCTACCTGTGAATCAACTTTCAGAGTACCGTGCACCTGAACTCCAAGGTCCTTCTGCTCCACTGCACTCCTTAAGGCCCAACTATTCACGATGAAACTCCAATCTTGACTCGACTTTCTAAAATGCTTACACCGATCTGTACTAAACTGCATTTTCCATTTCTCAGTCCACCTCTCCAGCTGATCAACGTACTGCTGAAATTTCTGAAATTCCTGATAACCTTCCTCACTCTCCATGATGCTACCCCTTTTAGTGTCGTCATCAAACTTACAAATCATGCCTGTGCATTCTCATCTAGATCATAGATGTATGTAATTGGTATATTATATATATATATATATATATATATATATATATGTGTGTGTGTGTGTGTGTAACATATTACATACATCTATGATGTGGATGAGAGAATATATATGTATATACACATCTATATATAGAAACAAACAATGTTCCCAACACCAACCCCTGAGGTATTCCACTATTCACAGGTCTCCAGTCTGACAAGCATCCTTCCTATATTACCCTCTGCTTCCTACCACCAAACCAGTTGTGTATCTAATTTACCAGTTACCCCTGGATTCCAGGCGATCAAACATTCCAGAGTAGCTGATCTTTTGTAACCTTATCAAAGGCCTTACTGAAATCCACACAGACTATGTATACCATTCTCCCTCATCAATGTTCCTCGTCACTTCATCAAAGCACTGTAACAAGTTTGAGAGCCATGATCTCTCATGCACAAAGCCATGCTGACTGCTGCCAATCAAACCCTGTCTTTCAAGTGCATGTACAGAGTAACCACCATTGTCCAAATATCAATTATACGAAATTTGGATTATCCGAAGGGGACCTCAAGGTCCCAATAGAAACATTATGTCTTTCAACCCTGATTTCGTCTATTGTTTGTAGGTACGATTATTAAAGAAAAACTTGACTTACTAAAATGCTGCCAAGAACAGTCCAAAAACTGTCTCCAAAAGTCTGACCTCCCGCCTTCTCTGTCTCTATCACCCCACAAATTCCCTGGAATTGTACACAGGGGTTTACCCTTAACACCCCCTTCCCCAGATAACTGCACCAACATTGTCCTGTACACAGCAAAGGTGAAATTTGTCAAAACGTGTGTGTGTTTGTGTGTGTGTGTGTGTGTGTGTGTGCTATTTGATGAGATACCCAACAAAGACAGCAGCAGCAGCAGTTCTGTTGGTGTACAGTCTGGCTGCCCCAAGGTAGGTGGTTGAGGATGAATGTTTGGGGGTACAGCACTAGGGGGCAGATGGGGACGCAGACAGGAGTCCAAAGATGGGTAGGTATGATTGGTGGTGCGGGGTTTGGGGACACGGGGATGGTGGCGCAGGGATAGAGGCGTGCGGGGGTGTGGATGGGGCTTGGACAATGGGTGGGGATGGTTGGGCTTGCAGAGTTAGGGGACCGATGTTGGTGTTGCAGGGTTAGGAACGGGCGGGGGCAGACGGGAGTGGCGTTGGACGGGGTTGTGGGCGGGCGGGGGGCGGGATGAGTGTGGACAGGGTTAGGGGTGGGCGGGACATAAATGGGGCAGGGTGGGAGTGGACATGGCGAGGTGGGAGCGGATGCAGGGTGGGGTCTCGCACGCAGTGTGCTTTTGCCTTGTCTCCTGAACAGGGAGGAGACTTCACAGAAAACTCCGAGCCCCAGAGTAGATCAATTAACCGAATAATCAATTATCTGAATGAAGTAGTGCTCCGTTCATCTCAATCCTCTGTATATCTTATCTCAGAATCTTCTGAAGTAACTATCTACTATTGATGTTAGTTCTACTGGTCTATAGCTCCCAGGTTTATCTTTGTTGCCCTCCTTGAATAAGGGCACAGCAATCACTATCATCCAGTCCTCCGGGACCTCACCCATTGGCCAGCAAAGTTGGAAAAGTACCCACCAGGGCTCCCGTAATTTCTTCTCTATCCACCTGCAGAATTCCTGAATAGATCTGGTCAGGATCAGGAGATTTATAGAAGTACTGCAAAGTCTTTCCAGAACTTAAAAACACCACAGAGTGAGCAAGTGACTTAATGATGGTTAACATAACAAATTAAAGATTATATTAATCATAGGAAGTGACTTCAGAAGAATTCCAGAAATTGTGGAAACCTGAGAATTCAAAGAAATTGTTGATTCAGAAAAGGAGGGCCATGAAGCTGTTAAGGAAATCAAAATGCGAACATTCATGCAAACAAACAGGAACACAAAGACTGCATCAATCTACTATTTATAATTCAAAGGAAACAAAATAAAAGCAATGTCAAATGTGGAAATTTGTAATCGGGAGAGGAGAGGTTAATGTGGAGAACAAGGAAATGGCCAAGAAAATAACCAGTTATTTTATATCTGTCTTCATGTAGGATGATCCAGAAACTCACCCAGAAAACCAAGTGATCAGATGGAGTTTATGGGACTAAAGACATAAAGCCAATTTATATCAGTAACAGGGCAGTACTTGAAAATGTAACTAGATTGAGCATTGCTAAGTCTGACAAAGCAGATTTACTTCGTATCAAAATGTCAGAAATAAGGCACAAATGGAAGTATTAATTGCGTAGTCGATAACTGTGTTTTAATTTTCCTGAACTTCCTGCAGAGACTGGAAACCATTGTAGACTAATGGAAGGTAGTAACTGTGTTCCAAGCATTTTAGATGAATGGAAGGGATCCAAGCAAATATTTGTGATTCGGAGGAGTTGGTGTTGGATTGGGGTCGACAACATTAAAAATCACACAACACTAGATTGTAGTACAACAGGTTTAATTGGAGCCACAAACTTTCAAAGTGCACAACCACCTGATGAAGAAGCAGCGCTTTGAAGGCTAGTACTAGCGAATAAACATTTTGGACTGTAACCTGATTTTGTGTGATTTTTAACCTTATCACTTATGGTTATCATAAATGATGGAGATGAGAATGTGGAGGGGAGAATGGGGGATAGTGTGATAAATCAGTTTGAGTTGGACACAAAGATTGGCCGGGTGGTTGGCAGCGAGGAGGAAGACCTTATGTTGCAGAAAGATACAGACGGAAGGGTCAGAAGTGCAGATCGACGGCAGATGAAATGTAACGCTGATAAATATGAGTTGATGCACTTTGGGGGTAGGAACCAGGCATGGGAGGACTCAATGAATGGCAGCATACTAGGAATCTCAGAGGGTGCTTTTCCACACTTCCCTGAATGTGGCTGAATAGGTTAATAGTCGAGCTAAAAAGGTTTAGGAGTCGTAGACATAGATTATAAGAGTTATACAGGAGTTTGTTTAGGGCAAGATGGTATGTAGTGTGCAGTTCTGGATACCACATCATGAAATGATGTCATTACACTGAGGGGGGTGGGGTTTGGTGGGGATTCATCAGGATGTTCCCTGGGATGGAGAGAATCAGCTATGGAGAGCGGCTGGATAAACTCGGTTGTTCACTTTGGAGCAGAGGAGGCTAAGGGGACGTGATTCAGAAGGATAAGATTACGAGGGACATGGACAGAGTGGATAGACATCACCTGTTCCTTTTCGTCAAGAACAAGGGAACAAGTGAAGTGCTTGAGGTTTAGAGAGAATTTAAAGATATTTTGTCACCCAGAAGATGTTGGGATCCGGAAGAGAGAGAATGGTTGTCACGGGTAACTCCACAACAACGCAAAGTCCTTGGACGAGTTTTTGCAGAGTCATAACATGCCTGGTTCTGGGCCTCATGTCAGAAGGTGGGACAAATGTCGATCGTGCTGTATTTCAAACGATATGGAGTCTGTGTTTCTGTGATTGTATGATTGTGAAATGCACATCATTAAACTGTTTAAGACAGAAATTGATGCTTTTCCGAACAGTATATCAATGAGAGTTATACGAGTGAACTGTAATAGCTTCTAAAGATATGCCAGTGTGAAAGGTAAGATAAAGCAATTGCAGCTCAGTACAGCCGGAAACCAGAGAATGGAGAATGGAGAACAGGGAAATGGCAGAACTATGAAGCAACTACTTCATTCTGTATTCACAGAAGATACAAAAGCAAAAACAAATCTTCCCAGCAATACCATGCAATTTTAGTCTGTTGAGAAAAAGAGAATAGAATGAAATTAGCAACTAAACAGTTCGAGAGAAAGTATTGTAACAGAACATAATGGGCATAGACAAAGTCAACACAGATTTATTAAATGGGAATCATATTTGAGAAAGTGAATTTTAGCAAAATTAT
The DNA here is from genome assembly GCF_037043375.1 of Chiloscyllium plagiosum. Classification (NCBI taxonomy): domain Eukaryota; kingdom Metazoa; phylum Chordata; class Chondrichthyes; order Orectolobiformes; family Hemiscylliidae; genus Chiloscyllium; species Chiloscyllium plagiosum. Next base: position 56,142,803 of record NW_028270167.1, read on the forward strand.
GGAGGAGCTATCAATGCAATACGATTGGATTTTCAGAAAGATTTTTGATAAAGCCCCAAGCCTGTTGTGCAAATGAGAATCCTATGGGACTGGGGCTAATATATGGTCATGGTTTTAGAATGGGAGAGCTGACAGGAAACAGTGAGTGGGAATAAAACTTTTTTTTAGAATGGAAGGCTTGGAGGATATTGCAAGGATCGGGGTTTGGCACACAGGTATTCCCAATACACATCATATCTTAGGTTGAGGGTCTCAAATGCAATATTCCCAAGTCTGCTGATGGCATTAAACGATGTTGGATTGTGAGTGGGTGAGCAGGATGTCAAAAAGCTCCAAGGTGATTGAGACAACTGGAGTGACTGTGCAACTACGTGGCAGATGGAGAGCAATGGGGGGAGATGTGACGTTGTACACTTTGTTGGAAACAATAGAAAGCCAGCCGATCAATTGAAAATGGATTGATTGAAAAATGTTGATCTATAAAGGAACTAAAGCTGCATTTTTGTTTCCTTCTGCGCCGACCTGTGAAGGCCATGCAGGGCTGTGTGTTCTGAAACCAGAACTCAATATTGTGAATAGCACTGACCCACTGACCAGTGTGCATAGACCCACCAAGTGGGTAGCTCTAACATTGAAAAGGTTGAAAAGGATTTGGATCTCTTTGTACACCAGTCACAGTAAGCAATATTGCAGAAACAGAAAGCAGTTTGGAAGATAAATAGCCCATTGATCTTCATTTCAAGAGTATTTGAGTATAGGAGTAAGGGTGTCTTACTGCAGCTGTACAGGCCCTTGGTGAGACCCCATCTCGAACATTGTACAGTATTTTGTGCGGTTTTGCTCTCCTTACCAATAAAGGACACATCTGACATTGAGGGAGAGCAGTGAAGACCAGAATGATCTCTGAGAAGACAGGCTTGTTGTGCGAACAGAGTTTGAGGCGACTGGGCCAGTATTTCATGGGGTTTAGGAAAATGAGTGGTGATCTCAGTGAAATATCTAAAATTCTGACAGGGTGAGACAGATTGGAAGCAGGGATGATAATTCCCCTGACTGGGACGTCAAAGAACAAGGGGCCACAACATTAGGTACAGACAGGCCACTCTGAATTGAGATGAGAATAAATATCTTCACTCAGAGACTGCTGAACTTGGTCAATTTTCTGACACATAAGGCTGTGGAAGCCAAGACACTGAATATAAATGAGGATTTCTGGAAATTAAAGGGATAGACAGAGAGCAGGAGTATCGTGTGAAGATAGAGGATCAGATATCATTCCATGTTTTTCTCCAATAACACGGTAGTTGTATTCCTGTGGAACACCGTGTTGTAGAAAATCATGCAATATTAATAATGCGGTCTATGGGAAAAAGTGGGGAACCGTCAAACCACCCCTCCCCCCCAAAAAAATATAGATCAGTAAAAACCAAAAATTTAAATTAATCTAACACACACGAGCATAGTCTAAGAAAATCTTTAAATCATATAATGTAATGAAACAATGTTGTACATGTTGCACTTTCACCCTAATGTCACTGACTACAGCACTGTACCTTTCACCAAGCTCTTCGCCAGCAAGCGCGTGAGCCGACTGACCACATGATGCTGACATGGAATTCCGGTTTGAAATAAAGATCCGTCTAAATGTAGACTACAATTCCTAGTTTCAGTCTCAGTTTCAAGGCTTGCAGAGCAGATTACATTCCGGCTTTAGTGAACACACTGAAGGGTGCATTTTGCAGACAAAGGATCCTGAGGCTGGGTTTTGCTGATCAACTGGTGCCTCGGACGGAAATGCGTTACAGTGAATGGGAGCTCGCTTTATAAAGAGGAAGCACAATTCACGAATTGTGATGCAGACAAGTTGTGTTTAATGAACATGCGCTATTGGAGAACTGCCTGTATATTGAAGGGTGGATCAAAATTGATGGACCAAAGCAACTACTGCAGTTCCAATTTTATATATCCCGACGTTTAAACATGTTAAATGATATGAACACTGTATGGGGCAAATCGCACTGAGGAGATTTTCTCGACTGTCTAGAATGGGGGATGCTCAATGGATTGAATGACCTCCTCCCTTCCCGATGTTTCTGTGCAGTCTGTGGGTTAGCTCTGCAAATCGTGTCACAAGCCGGTGGGCGGCACGGTGGCACAGTGGTAGTGGGCGGCACGGTGGCACAGTGGTTGTGGGCGGCACGGTGGCACAGTGGTTGTGGGCGGCACGGTGGCACAGTGGTTAGCACTGCTGCCTCGCAGCGCCAGAGACCCGGGTTCAGTTCCCGCCTCAGGCGACTGACTGTGTGGAGTTTGCACGTTCTCCCCGTGTCTGCGTGGGTTTCCTCCGGGTGCTCCGGTTTCCTCCCACAGTCCAAAGATGTGCAGGTCAGGTGAATTGGCCATGCTAAATTGTCCGTAGTGTTAGGTAAGGGGTAAATGTAGGGGTATGGGTGGGTTGTGCTTCGGCGGGGCGGTGTTGACTTGTTGGGCCGAAGGGCCTGTTTCCACACTGTAAGTAATCTAATCTAATCTCTCAGACGTTCGAAAGGAGGACTCTGCGGGGACGTCAGGACTGTGTTTCCCATTCCCATTTCCAACAACAAGGCTAAGACCAGGTGTTCTGACCCGGTTTATCCTTTAAGAATGATGAGCAGTTTGATACAATTGAGTGCCTTGCTTGGAAGTTTCAGAGACCATTGAAGAGTTTATCACATGTCTGTGTATCTGGAGTCACTTTTAGGCAGACCAGGAAAACACGGGAGACGCACTTCCTGAAACTACACTTGGGAAGGAAAATGGTAATCACAATTGACATTGGCTTCAAAGTCACTATTCCTGACACCAGATTTTAGATCTCGATATTTTATTAATTGTTTATAACTTCCACCAGCTGCCAGAGTATTAGCCTGGTCAGGATTAGTAATCCAGTGACATTTCCACAACAGTACCATCGCCACATGGGGACCTATCAGAAACCACACTGAGCTGGTTATTCCTGTGCTGCTTGACAGCTCTCTCAAAAAGTACTCCCACTAATGTGACTATCGTGATCGGACTGAAGGGATGGTAATTGGACAGATTGTAGTTATTCCCTCTTAGCGGAATGGATATAGTTGAGTAATTCTTCACATTGCCAGGGAGTTGTCAGAGTTGGAGCTGGAATGAAACAGCTTCCCCAGGGACACGGCTTGTTGTGCAGCCCAAGTCTTCAGTCTTATTGCAGATATGGCGTCAGGGCCCATTGCCATTGAATCATCCACTCAACACTCCTGGCTGAGGACGGTGCAGACACTATATCCTTATATTTTACACTGATGTATAGAGCAGTCCATTATTTAGGATGGAGATACTTATGGAGTACTCTCCTCCAGTGAGTTGTTTAGTAGCCCATTGACATTTATAATTGGATCTGGCAGGACTACAAAGCTTAGATCTGATCTGTTGGTCTTTAGATAATTTTGTCCTCTCTATCAGATGTGAATCCTGCTATTTAGAATGTAACTGGTCAAGTACCATAGATTTAATGGTTTGTCATCAGGGTTAGGTACACATGATTCTGACTCTGGTATGTTCACCCACGCTCCTTACTGAACCATGGATCAGTTTGATGTTAATGGTAGATTGAGAGATTATCCCAGGGAAAAAAAATTACAGATTGTGATTGAACACAATTCTGCTGCTGCTGCTATGATCTACATCATCACATGAATGGCCAGTTTGACCTGCAATATCTGTAATTCAATTCTACTGACTGTCCCCCAATTCACACCGAGACCCATTCACCCATCAGCACTGGACTCAGTGATCTAACCTGGTTTCTGATGTGGTGGCATTTCCATTTTCATATTCTCATTCTGTTAGGATCTCTCCATGGTGTCTCGCTTCCAATTTGTCACATTACTTAAATTCTTTAACATATAAATGTGAATCTTTTCCATTCCCGAAATGACATCTTCTATATTTAAAGTGAATGTGTTTCCCTCTGTTTGTCTCCCTGACAATGATTAAGAGCTCTGCAGTGCCCGTGATGCAGCCTTATGCACGTTTAGCGCCAATGAATCTGTGCACCTGGTGTTACTGTTCACTTCCCTGGTACCCAGCGCTCAGCATTGGACAGAGCTTTTGAGCAACTTTGACAGAGAACTGGGGAACTAGTTCAAAAACAGACATAGCTGAAGAAACTAAGCAGGTCTGGCTGCATCTTGTGGAATGAAAGCAGAGTTGATCTTTCAGGTCCAGTTTCTCCAGAAATATTTGTGTTTTTATTTCCAGTATCCATAATTATTTGTTTATTTGAAAATTTGTGCTGTGCCTATTCAACTCTGGAGAAACTGAGCAGGTCTGGCAGAATCTGCAGAGACAGAGAAACCGAGTTAGCGTTTCAAGTCCAGTGTGGCACTTCTTCAGAACTGAAAAGTATTGGAAAATGGGAATTTTAATCCCTTGACAGAGGTGGGGGAGTGGGTGATGGGTAAAAGAGAGTGTGGCAAAAGATAAATAGGCTTTTAACAGTGGTGAACGAGAGGCTCATGTGATAGATGCGAATTGGGGGAAAGGGGTGCTCTCTATTGAGTGCAAGATAAAGAGGATACAACCACACAACGTCATAGCCAGACGAGGAGAGAGAATGTATGAAAATGGAGAACAGTCATAATGGGGTCAGGCTGTGAAGTTATCGAATTGAATATTAACTCCTACAGGCTGTAACGTACCAAAGTGTAAAGTGAGGTGTTACTCGAGCTTGGTTTGTGCTTCACTGGAACATTGCAGCAGCTCAGGACCGAAATGTTAGCATGAGAGCAAGGTAGCTTTTTGAAATGGGAAGCAATGAGAAGGTCAGGGTTATTCCTACAGACAGAGTGGGAGTGTTCCTCAAAGCAGTTTCTGTTTTGTCTCCCCGGTGTGAAGGATACTGCATTGTGAGCAGCAATGACAGGACTTTTTAGATTAGATTAGATTCATCCCAACAAGTCCATACCGATCCTCGGAAGAGTAACCCACCCAGACCCATTTCGCTCTCATGGATCTAAGATCATGGGCAATTTAGCATGATCAATTCACCTGCCATACATATCTTTGGACTGTGGGAGGAAAACGGAGCACCCGAGGAAACCCTCGCAGACACAGGGAGAACGTGCAAACTCCGCACAGCCGCCCAAGGCTCTAAATGAATCCAGGTACCTGGTACTCTGAGGCAGCAGTGCTAACCACTGAGCCACCGTGCCGGCCTCCAACTGTGTGGAGACTGATTTGAAACAGTGCAAGTGAATGAGAGTGCAGTGGGGGCGGCAATGTGGGAGATAGGTCAGTCACAGCATAGGGCCCTGTCCACTGTAGTTAGGGGATTCCTGGTTTGAAGGAAAAGCGCTCACGTCGGAGGCAGCTCACTGGAATGTGGCAGCATCAATCAGAATCGTCAGAGACAGAGAAACTGAGAGAAAGGAGTCACCCTCCACTGATCATGTGTTCAGCCACATGCAGAAGTTCCCTCTGAATGATTGAAAAGAACCAGACATTAAATGGAGGAGTTCAGACTCACATCTGGTCAGAAGCGTGATGTGGGTAGAAACCCAGAGGAAGGTCAGTGGATATACATGGGCAGACGTTCAAGTAGATATCCCATAATGCTCAGCAATTATTTGTTTCTGCAAAAAAAAAGGACTTGATGAGGAGATGAACCACCCATGGTTGACTAAAGCTCTCAGCGATACTATTCAATCACAAATTGATGAGCATTGATATCTGGCCAGATTTAGGATGTTAATTCAGGGACTACTGGCAGATTCTAGGCATGAATTTCAGCTGTGCTTCCTGAATTATCCCAGAAACCCCTGCCATTGCTGTTCCATCCTCTTCCCTGCTCGTCTCCCCTTCCTGATTCCAGGTTCTCCCTCTCCAATTACAAAGCATATTCTCTCACATTATTGTACCTACCGACATCACCTTAAGCTCTTTGATCCAGTCTACCTTCCCTGCACTAGCATCAAGCTGCATTTTGTGCTGCCACTTTTCCTCTGGTCTCAGTGTGGCTCGGCCTCTCCATTCACGCTGTTTTACAACTTCCACTCACATCTCATTCTGGAAAGTTTCCTTCTTGGAGTAAACCTTATTGAAAACACCTCTCCCCCTTTGCCTTGAATTCACACAGTGATCCAAATTTCAAAAAGTATACTCAGTCTACATTTCACTCTGCTAAAGGTAACTGCATTCTTACCGTGTGGTATAAGAATTCCCTTCATTACAAAGATCTGGCCAGAGATACGTTTTCACTGTAGAGATCACCACCCCCTTTAGACAAAGGAATTCAGGTGTTTGATGCCTTTTTGGCACTAGTAAGAGTGCTGCCTTGTTATTGCAACATGGAGAAAAACAAATCATAGTATGAGGTTTGGGCTGAGTGTTGTTTACCTGTCATTTTCAATCTGTATAGGTTAGATGGTTTTTTGAAGTTGGCTCTGTGGGTCGGCACATCATCGAAGGCCGAAGAACCTATACTGTACTGTCATGTTCTAGGTAATATTGATGGAAAGTAATTGTACAGGAATATGCATAGAAACTAGAAGCTGGTGTGGGCTATTTGGCCCCTTGCGTTCTGACATTCAACAAGATCACGACTGACTCATTTCCGATTTGTATCCAACATTCTCCTCTACCCTCAAAAATGCTTGATCCCCTTCTTAACGGGAATATGAATATATGCACCCGCACTCTTAAATTTATGCAAATAATCCATCTCCATTACATTTTTATGGTTTGACAAACGTAATGAGGAGGTCAGATGAACAAGATGAAGCAAATGTCTGAGATGGGGAATTGCGAAATCGTCCAATAGAAGAAGGAAAATAAGATGAGCGATGACAAAGTTATATAAAGCAATGCAATCTGCTGCGTGCACTTCTGCTTTTTTTGCAAAACGTTTTATGCAGGTACAATAAGTAACGAGGCAACGACACAGAATTGTATCAGTTATTGTGAGCAACATTGAATATAAATGTAGATGTTAATGTTTCAGTTGTATCAGGCACTGGGTGTTGGCAAGTTCAGTTGCTGAGATAGCTAGTCTATCAAACAGAACAATACTAATAGCATGGGTTTAATTCCTGCTCTCACTTGATAGTTTAATTGAGTATAACATGTCTGCAGAGCAGATCCGCTGAAAGAGAAGCATCTCGGAACTATTTTTGGGATAATGAGCTTTAACCAGTGCAGTGCCAGAGGGATCACTGCTGGAGCCAGAATTATTAACCGCACAATGAGTTGGGTGACAGAAATGAAAATACTACCTCCGCATTTGTGAGTAACACAAACAGAAGTGGGAAGGCAAATGCTGAGGATGATGCCAGGAGTTTATCATGAGATAGAAAAAAATAAGGTGAGTGCACAAAAAGTTGGCATCTGACATATAGCGTTGGAAAGCTTATACTGATTAACTTTGCCAGGTAAAATAGGAGAGTGAATCTAATTTACAAGAGAAAAGACTCAGGAATTTCAGGCCCTTGGCTTGACAGTTAAAAAGTTGGCATGCAATTCAGCAATTATAGGAAATTCGAATGCACTATTAGCAATTATTTCAAATGTGGTGGTGCATAAATATCATTCTAAACATGTACACGTTTCTATGCAGACTGAACGTGCAAAAATGTGAACGGTTCTGGTCTAATTTTCTAAGGAAATATGTAGAGGAGATAACAGACATATTGGTAGCAGGTGGGAGAAGCTCCACAGAATTATTCTGAGAATTGAGGTATTTTCTTATGGAGTGAGCTTGAGTAGCTTAGTGAAAAAACTCATTGGAGTTTGAAAGAATGAGAGGAGATCTCAATGAAAACAAAAACAGATTGTCAGTAGGTTTGACAGGCTCATTGCCAACAAGGTTGTCTCAATTTGTGGGAGAGTCCAGGACCAGAGGGTATAGCCTCAGTCAAAGAGAGCATATCTTTATGAGGGAGGTGAGGAGTGCCTTCTCTCTCAGAGGGTTACTGAATGATAGGCCTGTTGAAACCCTGTCGCTAAGTCTAATCAAAGCAGGTGGTGGACAGATTTCTAAGCAGTGAGGGAATCTAGAGCTATGGGGATAAGGCAAGAAGGCGGATTTGAGGATCATCAATCAGCCATGATGGTAATGAATTGTGGAGCAGACTTGATTTGTTGAATCGACTATGTTAGCTTAAGGTCTGATAAACATTCTATTGGATTCTGACAGATTAGCATTGGATAGAATGCTTAAATTACGTATAACATGCAAACTTATAGTTCATTTGTTAAACATGAGGGATCACCCATTCCAAACTGCAATTAACTTTCCTTTCTGCAGGTGGTTTTATTTTGGATTTCTCTAGCTGAACATTTAGTGGAAGCAGAGACCCTAAACACCTTTTGAGGCAGAAGTAGATAGGTTCTAGGTCAGGAAAGGGTTGAACTGATTTGCAGATTAGTTGGGAATGCAGGTTGAATGCTATAATCAGCTCAGCGTGACCTTATTCAATCAGGGTAAGCACAAGGAGCTGAATGGCATGCTCCCAGTTCGGCTGTCTCCGTTTGTACATTCTTTGACATAGTGTTTAAAAAATCGTACACAACTCATCTTTGATATCAAAAGATAAATAGCAATGTTCAACTGTAGGTGGAGCCACCAATACTTTACATCCTCATTTTCATATGCACATTGTGAATATTATACAGTACTTTATAAATTCATTCCTCTCTCCTGAGCACACTCATGTAAAGAAGGCTAGCTTATCACCCTTTCACAAAAGATAGCCTGAATATCTAAAGTTTCAATTGAGTAAACTTCCTCTGGCAGCATACAAGGTATTTGCATACTTACAAAAACGACTGACAAAATCTGCAAATAGGATTCAAGAGGTAAACTCACGAATTCCTGCATAACTGTCGTCCAGCATCCTTACTGAAATGTTCAATATCACTCCACCCCACCCCCATCTCTGCACACAGACAATGAGGGAGCTGTGCTCTGTATCTTACACAGGCCATGCTTTTGTTTTGGCGATCAATCTTTTGGAGGCTGTAACAGTGTTTAATTTGTGAAGTGCTTATTCTAAGTATCATATCAATGATAGAATTAGTGACATGCTCTATTTTTTATAAATTCATTTCTATTTCTGGCTTCTGCTCCATAGATCATTCATGCATTAATCAATACTGACTGTTCTGTTATAACACAGGAGCCCGTATCATCAAACTCTGCTGTGATCTCCCACATGTACTGACTTTATTCCTCTCCCAGATTTTACCTGAGCCTGAACAAGTTTGTGTACAATCTCAGCATTCTATTTTAAACTGAATTACGTTTTTTTCCTAATTTTCCTATCTGTCACCAACACGTTCCCCATTTCCCAGCTCTATTGCAGCCTCGATACGCATCCCTGCCTTAGATACTTTGCTTCTGAAAACGTCATCCATGTCTAGGTCTGCTCCAGTCTCAACTATTCTAATAATCGTCTCATTGGCGTCTCACTTCATACTCTCCATGAACCTCAGTTTATCCTCAACTCTGCTGCTTGTCCATCAACTCACACGAAGTCTAATTCGCTTATCACCCCTATAATCGTTGACCTACAGTGGCTTCTGGTCTGGTAATATCTAATTTTAAAGTTCTCATTCTTATCAGTGTCTCTCTCTGGCATCATATCTCCAGTTAGTACCATTCCTCAAGTAATTTCTCAAAGATCCCTCAATTTTGTTTTCCCTTCCAGAATTGTGCTTAAAATGAATGTTTTTCTCTCTGTTTCCCTCCTTGACCATGATTTGAGCCCCTGTACAGTTGATGGTACTGTGTCATTGCTTGTATTTTCATTCACTTCCCAATGCGTCACACGTGAAGCTCCCTGTTAGACAGGGATATCAGCAACTATGACTCATTACTTTCACAATTATTCTCTGTCAATCCATTGAAACTCCATGTTAGTCATCGTCAGCTGATCATACTTGAACCAAATGGGAAAACCCCTTGGAGGTTTGAGAAGAATCAGGCATGAATTACAGACTTTTGGTCTGCAGGTACAAGAAGTGGTTAGGAAGGCAAATGTAATGTTCTCCTTCATTACTAAAGAGGTTGAGTTTAAAAGCAGAGGAGGTAATGTTGCAGCTGTACAAGGTGCTGGTGAGATCACATCTGCAGTACTGTGTGCATATTTTGTCTCTGGACTTGAGAAAGGATGTACAGGCACTGGAGGAGGTGCAGAGGAGGGTGTGTCCGGTGTTGAGGAGAGTTGATTTATGAGGAGAGACTGAGTAGATTGGGATTATATTAGTTGGAATTCAGAACAATGAGGGGGGATCTTATCGAAATATATAAAATAAAATGGATCAGATAGAAATAGACTGTATGTTTCACAGACATGTGAAGCTAGGATAAGAGGGCATAGCTGCAAGACTAGAGGAAGCAGATTTAGGCCTGAATTGAGAAAGAATGTCTTCATCCAGAGAGTTGTTAATCTGTGGGATTCTTTGCCCAGTGAAGTAATTGATGCTATTCAGGAAACTGTTTTAAAGTAAGGTATATTTTTTCTAAAAATGGAAGAAAATAACGGATACAGTGAGAGGTTGAGTAAGTGGAGCTGAGTCCACAAAAAGATCAGCCATAATCTTATTAAATGATGGAGCAGGGTTGAAGGGCTGGACGGCCTACTCCTAGTTCTTATGTTATAATCAACAGCTTAAGCACTTGTTGCTAACAAGGAGCTGGAAAATAGATTGAAAGGAATTCCAGTTGATAACGTTGACAGGTATTTAAATTAACATTTCACAATTATCAAACATGACGGGGAGACGATTGTCTTGTAGTGTTATCTCTAGATTGTTAATCCATAGACCCCGATAACGTTCTGGGACCCGAGTTCAAATCCTGCCACGTCAGATGCCAAAAGTTTATTTCAGTAAAAACAATCTCGAATTAAGAATCTCATGATGACCATAAATCCATTGTTAATTGTTGGGCAAACCTCTCTGGATCACTGAAGTCCTTTAGGGAAGGAATCTGCCATCCTTACCTAATCTGACCTACATGTGACTCCAATCACATAGCAATGTAGTTGTCTCATAACTGCCCTCTGTGCAATTAGGGATCGGCAACTAATGCTGACCTAGCCAATGATACCCTAATTCCGTGAACAAATTTAAAAATCATCAAAAAGGAATTGATGAGATGGTAAACTTTGCATGATTAGCAAAAATAGTCAGGGTGTGTACCCAATGAAAACAAAGGAGCACAATGATGAAAACTGCTGGTAGACCAGAGGTTTGGGACTATATTTTTAGAGCCCACAAGCTGAAAGACGTAAAGCGAATAAAGTTGGAGACAATTGATTTAGGAAGGTCAATTGTTGCAAAGTATGAACAAAAACAGCACGAGGCTGCATATGGAAATAAAAATAATAATAATAAAAAAGCTAAAACCTTTTTTGGAACAACTGGAAGATGACATCAGGAAATTTCACACAGGAAAAACGGAAATTCTCAAATAACTCAAACAACTATTTTATATTAGTTGTGACACTTTTTCGACAAAGAATATCCGAAAGGATCTCAGGCCTTATCTTCAGGACAACCCCTTTGATAAAGGAAATGATTACGGATAAACTATCCACCAAAACCTAATGGTCTGTTCCTGGATTTCGAAACAATGTACTCCAGACATATTCCAGGCATTTGTTGAAATATCACTGCAGTCCAAGGGGATTTCAGTGGATTCAAAGGTCTTACTGTGATGCCTGTCTTCAAGGAGGTAGGAATGCAGAAAGCAGGAAAATAAAGGCCAGGTCGCCTTATGTCTATTATTAGGAAACTGCTCGTGTCCATTATAGTGTGATTTACAATAATTTAATGGAATCAAAGAGACTCAATAGAGTTATCTGAAAAGGAGAAGCAGTGATAATAAAAGTGAGCCCTTAGATTGTGTAATTAGATTTGTAAGCATTTTGTAAAGTAACATCTAAAGCGTATATTGCACACGGGAGGAACTTGTGGGTTATTGTTCAGAGATTGAACACAAAGGAGTGAGTTTTGATGAACATGTCTGTGTGAGTTCAGAGAGACATAATAAGTGGAGTGCCACAAATGTCAGCCCTTGGACTCCCAGTTGCTTGCTCTCTGTATTAAAGTTGTTTTTGTTGGGGGGGGCGGGAGGTGTAGAATGCAAACAATGCATATTTGATGATGGTAAAGATAGGTTGGAGTGCATGGTGTGATTAGGATGTAAGAAATCTGCACTGTGTAATTGGAAGATAGAGTTCATTTTAATAAAGTGTGTGGTCAAGCACTTCAGAAGGAATAATAAAAAAGCTAATGATTATTTATATGGAGAAAGATTGTGAAAACAAAAGACCAGCGCAGAGAGATTTGGGTGTTGTTGTGCGTGCAAGGTCTGAGAAACCATAAGGATTAATCAATTTCCGGGAGCGGATAATGTGTATGCCAGGGCGTTGTGGAAGGAAAGATATGTAGGTTCGAGAGTTGGGCTGAGAAGTTGCAAATGGAGTTCAATCCTGTCAAATGCGAGATCATGCTTTCTGGAAGATCCAATTCAAGAGCGAATTATACAGTAAGTTGAAATGTCTGGAGGAAAATTAATGTGCAGAGAGATCTCTGGGTGTTCAAGTCCTTTGATCCCTGAAAGTGGCAATGCAGGTTAATAGATTTGTCAAGAAAACATATGAAATGATTTCCTTTATCGAACTAGGTATTGAGTACAGGATTTGGCAAGTCCTGTTACAGTTCAATAAGACTATGGTTCAGCATTATATCTGGTACATTTCTGGTCGCCCACATTACCAAAACGATGTGGATGAGTTGGAAAGAGTACAGAAGAGGTTCACTAGGATATACCTGATATGGAGGGTGCAAGCTATGAAGAGAAGTAGATTAGGATTATTTTCATTAGAAAGACAGAGGCCGGGGAGGGGGAATCTGTATGATGTCTGCAAAATCATGAGAAGTATAGATAGGGTGGATAGCAAGAAGATTTTGTTCCCCCCGAGTGGCGTACTGAATTTCTAGGGGCCACGAGTTCAACGTGAGATTGGATATGTTGATGGGAGGTATATGTGGTAAATTCATTATGCAGAGGGTGGGGGTGACTGGAACGCGTTGCCAGTAGTGGTGTTAGTGGTGGACACAATGAACATCATTTAAGATCTATCTAGACAAATATATGAACGGGCAGGGAGCAAAGTAATACAGATCCTTAGAAAATATGCTTTGATAGAAGAACTGGATCGGCACAGACTTGGAGGGATGAAGGGCCTGTTCCTGTGCTGAAATATTCGTCGTTAGTTTTCTTTGCTCTTTGTTCTTTTAAACTATGGGAACCCAGCAGATATAGTTGAATCATTTATACACACGTGAAGTACTGGAGGACTGGAGGATGGCTAATGCTGCGCCTTTAGAAAGGCCGGAAGGAAAAGCATGGAAACGATAGACTGTGTGTCTGACATTGGTGATGAGTAAGTTGTTGGAAGAGATTCTGAAAGATAAGATTTACATGTGCAAGCGGGCATCAGAGCCGCCCTGCTTTTGCCACGGGACTATGCCTACATCAGTCAACTATAAGAATTCATTTTGTGTTTTAAACAGCAGTCGCAGCTTTAAACCCACAGAACTCAGCAGCTGCCGGTCCGCCCACGTGACCGGGAGATAGGAGACAGAGGACAGATAAAATCCACACTATACCAACACTACCCATGACTCATAGACTAAAACTCCGGAATTAATTAATATGGAAACCCATCTCCTAATCACATCAAGAGACTGATATCAGACCAATACACACCAACACCCCAAGGGAACAAAGGGGGGTGCTAGCCCCTGCCCTCACAGAGAGAGACAAGCAGATAATACCCGGACCGGTTTTACATAAACCAATTAGCACCCGATTGTGCGTGCCCTGCAACTCTCCTGTGATGGCAGGAAACATTCTATTTGCACCTACTCCAGTGATGATGGGGAACTATCATCCCATTCATCCTCAAATTCCACACATCCTGACAACTAAAAGTATATAATATGTAGCTGCGCGCGGGAACAGCAGAGCAGCCGAGATTCGGACCTCGGTTGGTCTCCGCCGGCGTTACTGTAGTGCGGTTACCGATTGTTGAACCGCACTCTCGGCTCGGACTGATATCATTTCATCCGCGCTAACACATGCATGGAGAGAGAAGGACTGATTTCTGTTGGTCAGAAAGATTTTGTATGAGAGGAATCATGTCTTATAAACATGATTTTAATTTGTTTTAAATGAAGTAAACAGAAAGATTGATTGTAGCAGAATGGTAGATGTTGTTTAAATGAACATTAGCATGGTAGAACAATTAATAAAGTTAGAGCACATGGGATTGCGGGTAAGCTTGACAACTGGATGAAAATTCGGCTTTACAGAAGGAGACAGAATAGAGGATTTTACTTTCGCCTGGAAGCTTATAACAAGCAGTGTTCCACCGGGATCAGTACTGGATGGACTTTTGTTTGTCATTGATGTAAAAGATTAGGATGATAAGATCGAAAGCATGGTTGGTACATTTACAGATGACACTAAGATTGCTGTTATATTGGGCAGTGAGACAATTGTCTGCGATTGCAAAGATATATTGTGCAATTCGGTCAATGGATTGAGGAGTGACAGATGGAGATTAAATAAACTAAACGTGAGGTACTGCATTTTGGTAAAATAAACAAGTTCATGACGTAAAACAAATAATTATACGGTCCAAGGTAGTACTTCAGGCCATAGAGATCGAGGGATCTTGGTACATAAATCTTTGAACTTTGTATCACACGTGGAAAAAGTATTTTAGAAGGCATTTAACACGTTTGCCTTCGTCACTCAGACGTTTCGCTATAGGTGTCGTTATTTCATATTGAGGTTGTACAAATCATTGATAAGACCTCTTTTAGAGTACTGGGTCCACTTCTGATCACTCAGTCAGGGGAAGGGCATTATTAAGCTTGTTAGAGTTAAAATATATTTACCGGAATGTTACTAAGAACGGAGGGATTGGGGTATAAGGAGAGATTGGATTGGATCTTATTTCCTTAAAGGGCAGAAAATCCAAGGGTTACATTATAAAATCATGAGGGATATTGCTAAGGTGAATGGCATGTTTCTGTTCCTTCAGATGGAGGAATTCAAAACCAGCGTGAATATTTTAAAGTGAGAAGAGAAAGATTTCGAAAGTACATGCGGGGCAATTTGTTCTTAAATAGAGATATTAGTGTGTGTAATGCACTTTCAAAGGAAGTGGCAGGTGCAGGTACAGTTACAACATTTAAAAGATGTTTGGGTAGGTACAAAAATAGGAAAGGTTTGGAGGGATATGGGCCAAACTCAGGCTGGTAGTATTAGTTGAACAAAAGGTGTGGTTCCATGATGTTCGATTCTGTGACTATGATTCTTTTACCTTTTATAAAAAAAGGTTTCTGACTTTTCAATATCTGTGTCAAAGTGAATACTTATTCTTAAAATGAATTCCCTAGTTTTAGTCTCCCGAACAAGAGGAAATGTCCACCAGGTATTCACCTGATGCACGGTTTTCAAGATCTTGTTTAGTACAATAGCAAGAACACTTACACTGAAACCTAAAATGCATATCTTTCATAATACAAAGCCTTCAACTCAGAAATAATAAAGTGAAGTATCTTTGGAAGTTTCTAAATGTAATGAATCTTTTTTTTCCAGAAACCAAAAGCACGTTGGATAACAGATATAAACCGATTCCTGGAGCATTCTACTGGTTTCAGTTTTTCAACCTGAAAATCAATATAAAATTCCACACACAACTTCCTGTTGTAAATCAGGAACGAAAACAGAATTTCCTGGAAAATCTCAGCAGATATGGCAACTTCTGTGAAGAGAAATCAAAGTTAACATTTTGGGTCTGAATGGTGTCCTTCCTCAGTTTGAATCTTTCTTTTTGTCAGTTTAGGATTCAAAACATTTTACATAGCATCAGGCGTGATCTCAGCGATGCCCTATACTAATGCAGTAAAACATTCCTACGATTAAACCCGATACCCTTAGCAGCATCATTCCATTTACTTTCCTAATCATTTGCTACACATGGTGACTAACTTCACATGATTCATACAACAGTACTCACAAATCCCTTGTGTGTCACTAAGTTCTGAAATCTCTCACCATTTAAACAGTTACTGATTTTATATCCTTCTTCTAAAACACCCACTCTCATAATCAACATTAAACAGTTTCTGCTGAAGATTTTCGCACTAAACCACCCCTGTCTGTATCCCATTGCTGACACCCTGCGTCCACTTGACAAAGCATTGAATGACTATCTTGATAAATTAGCTCATTTCGGTTCAATCCATCGGGTCATCCAAATAACTGTAACTAGTGGTGTACCTCAGAGATTAATATATATCAGTTCTACAACCTGCAAACCAATACTAATCTCGAAGCACTACTTCCTGCTATATTCAAGAGGCTGCTGTGAATGCTCAGCACCGAAGGCAGTTTGAATGGCCTCGTCCTGTGGTGTGTAGTGTGTTCTGGAGGGCTGAATACCATCACCTCGTTTCTGTCTAACTCCTTAGACGGTCAGAATGGTCTCCCGCTGTCTTATTGCCTTACTGGCTGAATGTGGTCTTTCTCTCCCTCTGTAACAGCATTGAGGAGTGGATTGAGAGAACAACACAGGAGCTAGGATCATGAGTTGGCCAATCGCCCCCTCAGGCCTGCTGCAACATTGAGAATGCTCTTGGCTGATATGATTGTGTCTGAGCATCCTTTTCCTGTTTGTTCCCAATAAACACTGACTCTGTTGTCTAGCAATGGTCAGTACAGCTCAGCCTTGAATACCTTCAGTAACCCAGTCTTCACTGTTCCCTGGGAATGTGAAAATCGACAAGGAGACAAAATTATCAGTCTTAATTAGAAGGCGCTTATTTTATAATATATTTGATCAGATTAGATTCAATTAGAGTAAGTTAGATTCCCTACAGTGTGGAAACAGGCCTTTGGCCCAGTCAGTCCATACTGACCTTCTGAAGAGTAATCCACCCAGAGCCATTTCCCTCTGACTAATGCACCTAACACTATGGGCAATTTAACATGGCCAATTCACCTGACCTCCACATCTTTGGACTGTGGGAGAAACCGGAGCACCCCGAGGAAACCCACGCAGAAACGGGGAGAATGTGCAAAATGTGCCAAACATGCCCCACATTACCACTGACTATATTTTGGTTAAATATCTATCAAAGCCAGCCTGCACAGCACCCTCACAAAGCCATTTCCAGATATCAAAGGATCATAAGAAACACGAACAGAATTAGCTTAATCGAATCTGCTCTGCTGCTTGATCATGGCCGGTTTGTTTCTCAACCTCATACTCCTCACTCCTCCCAATTACCCTTGATTCACTTATTAATCAAAAGTTTACCAAACTCTATTTCAAAGACTGTGTAATGGGATCTCTCTTGTTTTGGGGACAGGCGATTAATTGAAATGGGGAATAACACCTTGTTTATTCGTATGTTTAAAATGATGTAATATAATCTGATTAGATTAGATTAGATTATTTACAGTGTGGAAACAAGCCCTTTGGCCCAACACGTCCACACCGCCCCGCCGAAGCGCAACCCACCCATACCCCTACATTTAACCCTTACCTAACACTACGGGAAATTTAGCATGGCCAATTCACCTGACCTGCACATCTTTGTGTTGGGGGAGGAAACCGAAGCACCCGGAGGAAACCCACGCAGACATGGGGAGAATGTGCAAACTCCATACAGTCAGTCGCCTGAGGCGGGAATTGAACCCGGGTCTCTGGCGCTGCGAGGCAGCAGTGCTAACCACTGTGCACAGTGGTTAGCACTGCTGCCTCACAGCGCCAGAGACCCGGGTTCAACTCCCGCCTCAGGTGACTGTCTGTGTGGAGTTTGCACATTCTCCCCGTGTCTGCGTGGGTTTCCTCCGGGTGCTCCGGTTTCCTCCCACAGTCCAAAAATGTGCAGGTTAGGTGAATTGACCATGCTAAATTGCCCGTAGTGTTAGGTGAAGGGGTAAATGTAGGAGTATGGGTCTGGGTGGTATACGCTTCGGTGGGTCGGTGTGGACTTGTTGGGCCGAAGGGCCTGTTTCCACACTGTAAGTAATCTAATCTAATAATCCTCTGCTGGTTCACCAACTCCACTGAGCAAACAGTAGGCTTCATAGAAGACATTCAGTTTGGAATTCATTCCATCTAGTTCACACTGACCAGCCATAGAGAGTCCCACAATCATTCCCATCCCTTTAACCCTGCGTTTCACATGGCTAATCCATCTAAGCTGCACATCCGTAAGCATTATGGACCACTTAGCGTGGCCAATCTATTTAATCTGCACATCTTTGAACTACAGGGGGAAAGTAGAGAACTCATCGTTTGCTTGAGAATGCATCAATAACTGTGAATCACCCACATTCATGCTTCAAAGAATAGCCGTGGCAACAGAGAGGAGTTTGTCTGATCCCTTGCAATGCTGTCTCTGAGATATTAGAGAAGGAGGTGGACATGTCTATCATTGACCTGCTGGCACCATTGGGTCATTAAAAATGCTTTCGCACTTATCATTTGTCAGAGTGTAGAGCAAATAAAATGCAAGTAGCAGAACGTGCAGAGCATGCTATCAAATTATCTCATCTTCTTCCACAATGGTTCACTTATAGACGTCTGAAGACAAATGCTGTGGAGCACGACATTTCTCCATATGATCCTCAGTACAATTGAAATCCTCTCCTCACCAGTCTAGAGAGAGAGAGAGAGAGAGAGAGAGTCTGTGTGTCTGTGTGTGTGTGATTGAGTCTGTCTGTCTGTCTGTGTACTGTTGATGTTGGTGTCAGTTTGTATGATGCTGTGACCTGCTGCCCTCCCTCCTTCCAGATGGTTTTCACCCTCCGCCACTGTCTGTGCAATGGAGTGGAAAGGCCAGCAGAGTGTGGAATTCCATCACTGTAACCAACTCAGGGACCACCAGACCATTCCCATACAGAGGTACACGCACACACACTAATACACACAGTTACATGCACTATTACATGCACAAAGATGCAGACATATGAATAAATACACACACAGAGATACACTGACATGAGACAAACATGGGAGTCAATCGGTATTTCTCTTTCTCTGTGGCAAATTCTCACTATTTCACCCACTCTGTATAGTGTACAATATTATTTCTATTTCTCTGTTTGCAGCATGTCAGTTTTCTTAAATGGCTCTTTGGGATGTGTGTTGTTATTTCTGACGCTCCTTTACTATCAGTGTACACCTTGATCACATCAGTGAATCTGTCAGTATTTCAATTGTTCTGTAGGGGAAAGTAAGGACTGCAGGTGCTGGAGATCAAAACCGAGATTGTGGTGCTGGAAAAGCACAGCAGGTCAGGCAGCATCCGAAGACAAGGAGAATTAGCATTGTAGGCATAGGCCCTTCATCAGCCCTGTCAAAAATCCGGATTCTGGCCTGACTTACTGTGCTTTTCCAGCATCAACTCTCCGCTTTGATCTCCAGCATCTGCTGTCCTTACTTTCTGACTTGCTGTGCTTTTCCAGCACCACATTCTCTTTCAGTTATTTTGACTGGCGTGTGATACTATGACAACTTCGATGCTTGTTGATGTCAGGATACCTGGAAGAATTATGAAGTGTGTGGAGGATGGAGTGCAACAGCAACAGGACAACGCCAACTTGGTGTAGAGTTCAGGTATATTTCATACGGCGATCAATGCAAGACAGTGTGAGGTGATGCAGTTTGGAAGGAAAACAGGCTGTGCTTTTATAAAGTGGGTGCAGGAGCAAAGGGACCTCGGTGTGTATGAGCACAGATTATTGAAGACGTCAGGACAAGTGTGGAGAGCAGTAACTATCACAGATTAGTTTCAGTATCTGAGCTGTTTACAGGGGGATGTGTAGGACGGAGTCTCCGTGCTCCCTTCCTGGGAGGTGGTGGTGACGATGTGTTGTGAGTCCACCCTCTTGCCCACCGCCTGGATTCCATTTGTAGCAGCTCGATACAAAAGGGAGATGCCATCAGGGTCACGGCTTCTAAGTTGGGCCAGGGGGAAACGGAACTACCAATGGATTTAACGTGAGAATTTCCCTTCACTGAACATTGCTCCTTACTCGGTCGGTGGGACGTGGATGTTTCAGAATCTCCACACGAGGCGTCCCGGTCTTCTCCGGCTCGTACCAGGGTCTTCCCCACATGGCCAGTGAGGGAACGGCTATCGGGCACTCCACCACCAGGCTTGGCCCTTTCTGTCCTATTCCAGGCTGTTTCTCCTGGAATGGGTGGGAGGGAGGGAGGGAGGTTGGGTGTGGGAGGTCCTGCTGTTAGTGCTGGTGTAGGTGTGAGGGGGGAATGAAGAGATATTTGGAGCGGCGTCTGTCCACAGTGTTGTATCCCTGCAGTGTTGTTAGTGTGGGGGGTATAGTGGAGGTGAGAGAAGCAGAGAGAGAGGGGGAAGATGCTACATGCAGCAGTGAGAATGTTGGAGGATGAGCCTTGTTATGGGGTAGGTGCTATAACAGATATACAGTGAAAGTGAGGGAGCAGAGAGAAATCGGTGACCCTTATCCTGACAGAACAGGAAAGGTTATTGATGCTTGTCCTGTATTGCTGGACATTTCTTCAGACCACAGATACTGCACTGAGCTGGGCGGTGAGCTCAGATCATGTTCGTTGGGTCTGGTGATGTGGCCCCCATCTGGGAAGAGAATGTTCCCCCTCTGTACTAGCCCATCCGCCAGGACCTCCGTGCCCCTGCCGACAAACTGTGGTGTAATTGCCCCTTATCTGCCATGCTCGGGGTAAACATTGCAGGGCAGTTCCTAAGAGAGAAAGCTCAAAAAAGTGCCCGTTTGGCCTTTTAAAGCTGGCCACAGTGCCAGGGATCACGGAATATCCAAGGGTATCCGAGCGATGGTGAGTACCTCCAGCCATGATGGGTGTTAGAATCAGTCTGGCATTGAAGGAGAGGGACACCATGGGGAGGGGATGGTTGTTAATGAGGTGAGTTCGATACCATAGCACCAGGAAACTAGCTCAGCCTCGTGTTGACGATCCCTCTATCACATTCAATAAACATGGCACTGAGACAAATTATTGTTAGATTCAGCCCAATGGGTCGGAGTCTGTGCTGATCCTACTCCCAGTTACAATGCTGCAGAACAAATTTTAATCTAAAATTCTCCAGAACTCACACCAATATCCCATTCACCTATCATTCCTGGAAGCACTGGCTAATGTTACAGGATACTGTACGCTGGTGAGTGATCTCATGCAGTGTTACTGAGAAACGTACTGGGGTGGTGGACACAGTTCCACACCCTGGTCGCATGTCTCATCTAGGCTTATAGATCAATACACTGCTGTGATCTGCATAACTTTCCACTCTGTGTAGATTAGGGATTTTATTGTACAGTACACCAGTCCGGTCTGCACAGTATATCATACTGAACACATATCTCATCTGGGCTTATAGATCAATCACTTCAGAGGTCTGCACAGTGTTCTACTCTGGACCGATTGCCTTGTTGTGTTCAGCAATACACGAGCATGGTCTGCATAGTGTTGCATGCTGAACAGATATTTTCTCTGGGTTTATGGTGTCTGGGCTGGTTCTCTGAGGTGGATTGAGAATGTGATAGAACTGATGACTTCAACTGATATGGCAATGCTTTTAGTTTTGTTCTCATTCTTGTGGTTGGACCATCCAAATTCTGACTCCACCGGCCAGTCCCATTCTTCAATCTATCTCCATCGTTCAGTAACGTGTTGCCCCATGTGTTATTGTCCATTTCAAATGTGAGTAAAACTTCTATTTCCCTGGCCTTTGACGTTGCTCTCCCTGGAGAATTGGGATTCACTGCGATAAACCTTAGTAAGGTCACTCCTCAGACTCAACACTCCAGGGAATATAGCCCCAGCCTATTCGTACTCTCCGTTAGCTCAACACCACCCACTCCTAACACCAGCAACATACTTGTAAAAGTTTTCTGCACTCTTTCAAATTTAGCAACATATTTTCTAAAGCAGGGAGAACTGAATTCAAGGCAGTATTATGGAAGTCGCTGAACCTAGTGTGTTGGCGAAAGTGAGTATTGCAGGTACTGAAGGTTAGTGTCGATAATGTGGTGCTGGAAAAGCACAGCAGGTCAGGCAGTATCCGAGGAGCAGGAAAATCGATGTTTCAGGCAAAAGCGATCTCGGATGCTGCCAGCCTTGCTGGCCTTTTCCAGTACCACACTCTGAACCCAGTGTATATCCCAAATGGTATCCTTCTTCAAAGATCGCAATTTTCCCTCCCACGTGGTCGACGATGCCCTCCAGCGCATCTTATCCACTTCCTGCACCTCCGCCCTTGAATCCCACCCTTACAAACGCAACAGGGAAAGAACACCCTGGTCCTCATCTTCCTCCCTACCAAACCACTAGATGCAATGCATCATCGACACCCATCTGGGCCACCTACAAACAGACCCCACCACCAGTGTTATATTTCCCTCCCCACCCTCCCTGTGCTCCATAAAGAACATTCCCGGTTCGACTCGCTTATCAGGTCCACGCCACCCACCAACCCACCCTCCCATCTTGGCACCTTACCCTGTCACCGCAGGAGTTGTAAAAGCTGCATCTTCACCTCCCCCTCACCTCCGTCCAATACCCCAAAGGAAACTTCCACGTCAATTGGATTTTTACCTGCACTTCCACACGTGACATCCACTGTATCCGTTGCTCCCGATGTTAACTCGTCTACACTGGGGAGACAGGACACCAACTTACGGAACATTCCAGAGAACATCTGTGGGACACCCGCACCAACCAATCAAACTGCACCGTAGCTGAACACTTTACTCCCCCTCCCACTCCGCCATGGACATGCTCGTCCTGGGCTTTCTCCACCTCCACTCCTTCACCACCCGACGCCTGGAGGAAGAAAGATTCATCTTCCGCCCTGGGACCCTGAAACCACATGGGATCAATGATGATTTCACCAGTTTTCTCATTTTCCGACCCCCACCTTATCTCAAATCTAACTTTACAACTCAGCACGGCCCTGTTGATGTGTCCTACCCGTCCATTATCCTTCCCACCTATCCCTTCCACCCTCCTCTCCGACATACCACATTCATCTACCTCTCACATTCTCAGCTTCCTTCCCACCAACCCCACCCCATCCCATTTATCTCTTTACACCCTTGGGCTTCAAGCCGCTTTCCTAATGAAGGGTTTACACACAAAATGTTGATTCTCCTGCTCCTCGGATGCTGCCTGACTCGCTGTGCTTTTCCAGCACCACATTCCCGACTCTGATCTTCAGCATCTGCAATCCTCACTTTCTCCCTTGAGTTAGTGTATCCAGAAATTTCCTCATCAGACATCTTCTGCAGCTCGCCTGACATTTAAACCCTGTCTCCTTTTCTCGACAGAGTGGGACATGAACAAACCTGCAGTGCTCTTACAGTACCCGTACAATCAAGGAAAAATATTTTTTAAATGTACGATTCATAGTCCATCCAGTAACCCTCATCCATTCCATCCAGAATGAGTAAATATTATTCCCTTTTATTGTGATATGAGATGTGATGTAAGGAAAAGGTTAACTGAGCCTGTTTGTTCAGTGATTGTGATTAATGTCAGTCTCCATGGGTTCTAAATACCCCAGTTGGGAGTTCCCATCTTTTAATCATAAATGGGTGCCGTTCAATGTGTTATGCCATAGCATGAGCGGGAGAATCACCAACAGCACTAACAGGGATCAGCAGCTCCAGACAGAAGCGACGAGAGATCAGAATCTGAGAATATTAGATTGGAATGTTCCAACAATGGATCAGAATAGGAGAATATTTGACTGGAATGTTCCAACAATGGATCAGAATCTGAGAACATTAGACTGGAATGTTCCAACAATGGACAGGAGTTTATCCTATTTTATTTGGTATCTTTCTATGTATTATGGTCGGTTGTCATTATCATGGCAGCCCGGTGGCACAGTGGTTAGCACTGCTGCCTCGCAGCGCCAGAGACCCGGGTTCAATTCCCGCCTCAGGCGACTGACTGTGTGGAGTTTGCACGTTCTCCCCGTGTCTGCGTGGGTTTCCTCCGGGTGCTCCGGTTTCCTCCCACAGTCCAAAAGATGTGCAGGGTCAGGTGAATTGGCCATGCTAAATTGCCCGTAGTGTTAGGTAAGGGGTAAATGTAGGGGTATGGGTGGGTTTCGCTTCGGCGGGTCGGTGTGGACTTGTTGGGCCGAAGGGCCTGTTTCCACACTGTAATCTAATCTAATCTATTGTGCACTTCGCATTATTCAATAAATTTATTATCCTCTCCTGTCTATCGTTGGTGTACCTGGTAAGTCTCACTGTCCAGATACTTTTTGTATAAACCAGTTACGACTGCATTTGTGTTCTTTCGTGTAGTCTACACTTCTTGCCCCCAATACTGTTCCTGGTGAGACTTGAATCCAGTTCAATTCCTGTCTCCCTCTTTGCATCTGGCTGTATAACTCATGGGTCTCTATGTTGACCTACTCAGTTGCAGATATGAACCATTGCCTCTCTGCCCTTGTTATGTAAATATTGGGAGTGTGGAGGTTATTGTCGTCTATTATATTTACAAACTCCATTTTCTTCCTGGGGCTCCATCCCGTCCCTGGCCAATATCTTTCTTCATTCATTTCTGGGTCTTGGGCATCGCTGGCTGCAGAGCATTAATAGCCCATTCCTATTTGCCCTTGAAAAGGTGGTGAGCTGCCTTCTTGAATGGCTGCAGTCCACTTGCTGTGGGTTTACCCACAATGCCAGTAGGGAGTGAATTCCAGAAATTTGACCCAACGATTCTGAAGCAACAGCAGTATAATTCCAAATCATGGTGGTGAGAGTTTTGGAGTGTGGGAGGTGGGGGGCGGTGGGGATTGGTGCATGTAGGTGAAATATGCAGGTTGTGTTTGAAACAGACGAATCACAACTTTGATGAACCCTTTCGCCATGAGCTGATTCCTGACACCATGTCCTGACCATTATTAAATTTAACTACACACTGCTCCCGAAAGTACTTCACTGTCTTAAGTCATGTGCTGTTTGAATCTCGAACTGTGAAATACAGACTTAATGATGACAACAATCTGCTGATGACACTCTCAGGTTAAAACCTGCAGAAACAAATCTGATTCGAACTCACACCAAAATTCCATCCATCTGACATTGCTGTTCACGCTGATCTGTATCGCTATTGTGTCTGGCAATGTCTTTATTTTACTATTCTTAAGCACTTTAACTCATCTGTTCTTGAAACCTCCCTCAGTCTCTCTGTGTCGTTTATCCAAATCCCTGCCAGTGGTTCATATTTAATCTGTTTTCCTTCATGTGTATTTTCTCTCATGCAATGATATTTGCATTCAACACCCAAATGCATCACACACACGCACCCGCGCGCGCGCGCACACACACACACGCACACACACACACGTGCATGACACACACACACAGTCACAAACACATGCATGCTCGCGCACATGCACACACACACCTTGACTTATACTGGTCCAATGGAGATGGAAATCCTCTCCTTTTCGACAGTAATCTGTTGTGTGTATCATTCCCATATGATAATAAAGTTTTGCAATACTCCCCATGCTGGGCAGATAGTGCAGTTTAATGAGCAATACACTAGCATAGCGTGCACAGCTCTCCATGCTGGGCTGTCATCTTGTCCCAGCGTACGTTATTTGAATTGTTCTGTGAAGCAGTTTCAGAATTTGATTGAACAAACCATTTCAATTCACCTGAAAATACCATTATTCAATGATCTCATTCTTGTAATTTTGCTTTCGAAGGATTCACTCCTCCAGTTAGTCCCACTGCTCTGTCTTTTTTTCCCCATATTTCCACAACAGGTTCTCAGGTAATTAACTATCTGTTTCTGTCTTTAATGTGCATCTCTCTGTCCTTCTGTACCTGTCCGTGACCTTGGTTTCTGGCTCCCTAGTGTATCGACTGCTGGCATTGTGAAGCTCAGAGACGATGAAATGGTGTGTGTCAGGCTGTTGTTCACTTCCCAGCGTGTCCCATATGGTGCTCCATGGACAATTGGGTGTATGTCAGGCTGTTTGTATCCCTATTGGAGGAGGTATCTGGGGAGTATAAGGTGAAGAAAGCATATGAGCTTGTGGCAGAAGCCGACAGACAATGTTTCAGGAATCTAAAAAAGGGTCCCTGATTTAAACGCAAATTGAGTTTGAAAGAATCAAAGTAATTTTGAAAGGTGCGTAAGGGTATAAAAATCTGAGCAAACCTATAACACTCTTAGAAAGGTTCTTTTTTCGAACGAGTTCAAAAATTCACTTCCTGCAATAGTGAGAAGTCGTGCAGAAGAGTAAAGAGTTACAATGGCAAGATTAAAAGCAGAAATGGCTGATGATTATGAGTTCGTCCATAAATCAAAGTTTGGATACCATGATGGATTGAGAAGAATGTATCAGAACTTCTTAAAATATACACCTGTGAGAGTAAGATTGACTGGCATAGGCCAGGAGTAGCAGGAAACGACGTTACAACATTAAGAGGTGCAGAGGCATGTAATTTCTTGATGCTGAGAAATGAGGAGACATGTCATTCAGAAGAACTATTGGAGAGATGCAAATTGTTCCATTATGTAACGTGTGGTTGGTGTGCCCAAGACAAATCTATATAGATTAGATTACTTACAGTGTGGAAACAGGCCCTTCGGCCCAACAAGTCCACACCGACCCGCCGAAGCGTAACCCACCCATACCCCTACATTTACCCCTTTACCTAACACTACGGGCAATTTAGCATGGCCAATTCACCTGACTTGCACATCTTTGGACTGTGGGAGGAAACCGGAGCCCCCGGAGGAAACCCACGCAGACACGGGGAGAATGTGCAAACTCCACACAGTCAGTCGCCTGAGTCGGGAATTGAACCCAGGTGTCTGGCGTGCGAGGCAGCAGTGCTAACCACTGTGCCACCGTGCCGCCCACCGTATGATATACGATCATAACACCTAAACGTCTTTGGAGAAGTTTAGGGAGAAAACATCTGGTCTGTTCAGATATAGGTTTTTATTGCTGCCATTCGATTTGGAAGTTATACAGGTGACAGGACAAGAAACTGTACTTGCTGACAAGTTGTCGAGACTTGAATGAAGAAAGACAGAGGCGTTCTGCGGCAGGAGTATACAGACTGAAATAGAATGGAGTTGTGAATGTTTGCATACTTACTGTCAATGTCGTATATATGTATTGTGGTCCACTAATAGAGTAAGAATAATGGGTTTAAAAAGAAGCTGCTGTTGTGTATTAACGGTTCGTTTTGTCAAAGGAGCAGATGTGACAATGCTGTCATTTTGAAAATGTTATTTTCTCTTTTTTTTTGAAGAGAAGTCTGAAGGCAGAGATGCCTAACTGCCTACTGAAAACGGCTGAAGTAACTAACTGAAGAGGCCTTTAGGTTTTATTAAAACAGTGGTAACAAATGTAGGGCAGTGTCCAGCTCTCCCAGACCAGATCTTCTCATTTTGATTTCAGCTGCAGCTTTCAGAAGCTGCTCGGTGTCCCAGGCGGGTTGGAAGCTTCAATACATGATCTCGAGCTGCCCCTCTCTGTGAAACCTCTCTTGAAGATGCTTCTTCCTGGATTGGAGAACTGCAGTTAAGAATCTGTGTTTGAATGTACCTTTGTGTCAAGGAACATGTTTATGGGACAGTATTAGCACAGTTAATTAGTAGAAGGCATTGTATCTATTGTTTGTGTAAGTGTTCCAATTGAGAAGCTATCTCAACTTGTTCATCTGTTTGATTGTGTTTTAACTGGATTGTTTGAATGGATTACATATTACTTAACGTTGAGTAGGTTGACCAGTTGCAACATTTGTGGAACGCACAGTTCACATCTACAATTAAAATAACGAAAAGTTAGGGTCTCGGCTACCTTTTTAAAATATTTTGAGGGGTCTGGTCAGTCCATAAGTCTTGTAGCTGAGGGGCGTCTGACTGACCCCTGTTATTGAAATGTTAGTGGAGGTGCTGGGGATGGTTTTCTGGAGGTTGTGCTGTGAGCTGCCTCAGACATTCAGGGAGACCTGAGGATTTGGTGACCCAACTCGGGATGGAGCATGGGGACTGTAGTTACAGTATCTGGGTGTGTAACATGCACAACAAATGGAACAGAGGCTGCAGAGAGGGGAAGCTCTGAAACCATGGAGTGAGTGCCTGTGGGGAAAGGGATCTGCGGTATCCGTTTGTGTTTTCGCCTGGACAAACACACACTCTCACTGTCCCCGTTACATAGACTCATGCACACTCTCCCTATCCTCTCCACACACACACACATACACACACACACACACTCACACTCCCCCTGTCTCACATGCGCACATGCACACTCTGCTCTGTCACACGCAGGCACACCCAAACCCACTATATATTCATCCCGCACTCACACACACACTCCCCCTCAGTCTCTCTCACTTGCACACATTCTCTCTCTCCCCCTCACACAGGCACACCCCCTCACACACACGTACACGCACACACACGTATGCACATACAAATCTGCGGCGTGTATTTGCATTTGTATTTGCAGATACGCTTTATTTTGTTCCAAAAACATACAGTTTGGAGACAGTCAATCAATGTGGCATTTTATACACTCCTGAACTCGGAACAAACCCAGTCTGACTCCAGATGAAGACACAGACAAACTCCAAACAAGACCTCACTACTGAAATACATTGCCTGATCGGAGGCGTCACCTCCTTTACATCGATAATGTCTGCGATTTGCATATCCATCAATCAAAACCTACACCTCGATTCTAAGTGATTAAGGATTTAAGAGCCATTTTATGTGTGTACCATTCATGCACATGAGTTGTACAATCCTTTGATCTTTTCCTTATAACTTCTGAGTCTAAGGTCTTCATCTCTCTCTAAGACTTAACGAAGAAGCAACGCTATGGAAGCTTGTGTTTTCAAATAAACCCGTTGGACTCTAACCGACTGTCGTGCGAATTTTGACATTGTCCGGCCCAGTCCAAAACTTATTATTGCTTATCCCATTATCTCTCTTAGTAAATAAATCTTTCCTTTCCCCATGTGGCCTTGTCTTGCATATTAATCTATTGTGAGGCACATTACACACTGCTGTCTGGGAATCGAGATATATTACATCCAGATGAGCCCCATTACCCATCTCTTAAACGAGGAATCAGCGGGCTAAAAGTTGACATGACATGGATTTAACGAGCACAATTAAGGAGAATCCCAAAGCATCTTATTCTTATATAAGAAGCAAGCGGGTAACTAGAGAAAGGATTGGTCCACTAAAAGATAATGAAGGAAGGCTGTGTGTCGATCCTGAAAGAATTGGTGAGATTCTGAATGATTACTTTGCATCAGTGCTCACTGAGGAGAGGAACATGACGAATGTTGAGATTAGAGATAGAAATTTGATTAGTCTGCACCATGTTGACATAAGTAAGGAAGGTGTGTTGGGTACGCTAGAGGTTTTAAGGTGGACAAATCCCCAGATTGCTGAAGGAGGTGAGAGAGGCCCTGACAGATATCTTTGTGGCATCCTTAAATACATGTGAGGTACTGGAGGACTGGAGGATTGCACATGTTGTCCCCTGTACAAGAAGGGTACTAGGGATATTCCGGGTAACTACAGACCATTGAACTTGATATCAGTGGTGGGAAAGTTGCTGGAGAAGGTACTGAGGAATAGGATCCATTCATATTTAGAAAAGAATGGGCTTGTCAGTGATAGTCAACATGAATTTGTGCAGGAGAGATCGTGCCTTACCAACTTAATAGAGTTCTTCGAGGAAGTGACCAAGTTGATAGAGGAAGGAAGGGTTGTTGATGTCATACACATGGACTTTATAAGGCGTTTGATAAGGTTCACCGTGGTAGACTAATGGAGAAATTGTAGTCATA
Organism: Chiloscyllium plagiosum; assembly: GCF_037043375.1. NCBI lineage: Eukaryota > Metazoa > Chordata > Chondrichthyes > Orectolobiformes > Hemiscylliidae > Chiloscyllium > Chiloscyllium plagiosum. The sequence goes on from NW_028270167.1 coordinate 56,172,783, forward strand.
TGGTGTGCAGGGTGTTCTAGCCAGGTGGATAAAGAACTGGTTGAGAAACAGGAGACAGAGTAGTAGTTGAAGTTAGTTTCTCGAATTGGAGAAAGGTGACCAGTGGTGTACTACAGGGGTCAGTATTGGGGCCACTGTTGTTTGTAATATATGTAAATATTCTGGAAGAGGGCACTGTTGGTATGATCAGCAACTTTGCAGATGATATGAAGGTTGGTGGAGTAGCAGAATGCATAAAGGACTGTCAGAAAATATAGGAGGATATAGATAGACTGGAGAGTTGGGCGGAAAATTGGCAGATGGCGTTCAATCCAGACAAATGTGAGGTGATGCATACAGGCAAGACTAATTCGAGAGCAAACTATACAATAAAGAAGAGCCTTGAGAAAAGTTGATGGGCAGAGAGATCTGGGAGTGCAGGTCATTGTACCCTGAAGGTTGCTGCACAGGTGGATAGAGTGGTCAAGAAGGCATATAGTACACTGGCCTTCATTGGACGGGTATTGAGTATAAGAGCTGACAAGTCATGTTAACATTGTACAAGACATTGGTTCGGCCGCATTTTGAATACTGTGTACAGTTCTGGTCGACACATTACCAAAAGAATATGGACGCTTTGGAGAGGGTGTAGAGAAGGTTTTCGAGGATGTTGCCTGGTATGGAAGGTGCTCGCTATGAAGAAAGGTTGAGTAGTTTAGGTTTATTTTCATTAGAAAAAGGGAGATTGAGTGGGGACCTGATTGAGGTTTACAAACTCATGAAGGGTATAGACTGGGTGGATAGAGACAAGCTCTTTTTCCCAGGGCGAAGGATTCAATAACGACAGGTCAAGCTTTCATGGTGAGAGGTGGAACGTTTAAGGGGGAGACACGCAGCAGGTACTTCATACAGCGGGTGGTGGGCGTTGCCAGCAGAGGTGGTAGAGGCAGGCACGGTAGATTCATTTAAGATGCGTCTGGACAGATGCATGAGTAGGTGGGGAGCAGAGGGATACAGAATCTTAGGAATTGACCAATAGGTTTAGACAGTACATTTGGACCGGCTCAGGCTTGGAAGGCCGAAGGGCCTGTTCCTGGGTTGTAAATTTTGTTTGTTATTTGTTTGTCACATTTTTAAGAAAGCTAGTCAAATCATTCAAACATGATTTATTCTTCATAAAACTATGTTGACTGTGCTGGATTCTGGGAGAAAGTGAGGACTGCAGATGCTGGAGATCAGAGCTGAAAATGTGTTGCTGGAAAAGCGCAGCAGGTCAGGCAGCATCCAGGGAACAGGAAAAATCGACGTTTCGGGCATAAGCTGAAGAAGGGCTTATCCCCTAAACGTCGATTCTCCTGTTCCCTGGATGCTGCCTGACCTGCTGCGGTTTTCCAGCAACACATTTTCAGCTGTCCTGGATTCTGGCTTGACTTTGAAAATTTATTGTTATTAATTCCTTCATAATGGACTCTAACAATTTGTCTTCATTACCAATAGATTTCTTACAACTTTTCATTCCCTAATGAATTTGGTTATTATAATTTCTTTGCTTTCTATAACCTTAAAATTTCCATTCACAATACCTGTGTAACAGGCGCAAGGCTGTAAAAGATCTGTGCTAATTGCTGTGAAAGAGACATGAGGAGCTGATTGGGCACATTCTGTTCCTGATTTATACACTCGCTGGGCTGAATGTCCTCTTGGTGTTCCTACACTATAGTCTCGATGGCGTGCATGTCCTGCTCCTGTTCCTGACCAAGCCTTTCAAGATCTCAATGCCCTTCTCTTGTCGCTCATTGACAGGTCTGGGTCTTATGGAACCTCCCTGCTCAAATGTCACTTTTCAAGCGCTGAAATATGCAGGCAAGTTGTGTTGCCCACACTGGGTAGGTCAGTGGTTGACAATGCTGCCTCACAGTGCCAGAGATTCGTGTTCAATTACAGTCTCCAATTTCCTCCCACAGTCCCAAGATGCACAGGTTAGGTGGATTGGCCACGCTAAATTACCCATAATGTCCAGGGATGTGCAGGCTCGGCGCATCAGTCATGGAAATGCCATATTATAAAGATTGGGTGGGGTCATATTGGGGGGAGCGGAACTGAGGAAGCTGGACTTGATCCCAGCGATCATCGAACTCGATCCCCCCAGTCATCATACTAGATCCCCAGTGCTAGATCCACTTGATCACTGCACCGGTCCAACTGGATCCCTTCCCTCGCTGGACTTGATCCCAGTGATCATTGAACTCGGTACCTCCAGTCATCCTACTGAATCCCAGCGCTAAATCCACTGGATCACTGCGCTGGTCCGACTGGATCCATTCACTCGCTCTACTTGATCTCAGTGATAATTGAGCTAGATCTCCCCAGTCATTGTACTGGATCCCTGCACGAAATACACTTGATCGCTGCACCGATCCAACTGGATCCCTTCCCTCGCTGGACTTGGTCCCAGCGATCATTTGTATGTATATGCTTAACTTTGAAAAATCGTTTGATGTCTTTATAATAACTGTGCTAAAATAATACACTTTATTCTTAATATGTATTCGATAGTTTTTGTCTCCCTGAGAAGAGAAAATATGCATCCAGCTGATTTTTCTCAAAATCGTGTATGCTTCAAAATGATTTCTCATCTAAGTCCCAAACTGATAATGTTTCAGAACAAAAGGCCTTCATTCCAGGAAAGTGTGAAAAAAACATCGTCGATAAGCTTCTAAAACTTTGTTTTTAGGTTAAGGGATCAAAACTGCACATAATGTGCCAGATGTGCTCTTAGCAATGCCCTCTACAGACGTAGACTCGTAAAATGTGAAGCTGGAAAACCACAACAGGTCAGGCACACCCAACGAACAGGAGTCTCGATGTTACAGGCATATTCCTGATGAAGGACTTATACCCGTGACGCCAATTTTCCTGCTCCTCGGACGCTGCCTGATTGGCTGTGCTTTTCAAGCCTCACACTGTTCGACTCTGAACTCCAGCATCTGCACTCCTCACTTTTACCGGTACAGATGCAGTAAAACATTCCTGACTAATCCTGGTACCCTTTGCAGAAACACAATCATTCCACTTAGCTTTCAAATCACTTACAGCAAGTGCAGACTAACTACATATGATTCGTGTACCAGGATCATGAATACCGTCTGTATCACAGAGTTCTGCAATCTCTCTCCACTTAAATTGTTAACCATTGTTTTATACTTCCATCCAAAATAGACAACTCACATTTTGCTATATATGGATAAGGTTTGCTCACTAACCTCCCTTTGCCTAAATCACAGTGATGACACACGACCTCCATTTGATGACATACTGGATAACCAGCTTGATGTTAAAACTAATTAGGCTCTAATATATCCAGTCCCTTCCTCCAGATCTTTGATACAGATATTGATCGTTGATGATCCCAAAGTGATTTCTGAGGCAGTCCACCTGTTATAGCTTTGTAATGTGAAAATAAGCATTTATCCCTACTCTATTTCCTGTTAGCAACAACCTCCTGTGTCGCAGCTCACGCAGTTTAAATGGCCTCCTGAGCAGTAAAATGTCCTCAACGAGCTAAAATGATTAGTTCTATTTTCCTCTGTAACTCGTTAAATAGGCAGAATGGTCTCCTCCAGTCTCATGGTAGCGATAATGACTGGCTGAATGAGAAGGCCCCCTATCTCTGTCACAGCGTCGAGGGGTGGATGGAGGGCACAATACATAGGGTAGTGGCAGCAGTATATCCCTGTAACAGCATCGAGGGTGGATTGAGGGAACAACACATTGGGTAGGGCCAGCAGTATATTTCTGTAACTGCATCGAAGGGTGGCTTGAGGGAACGACACATGGCGTAGGGACAACAGCATGTCTCCGTAACAGCCTCGAGGGTGGATTGAGGGAGCAACACATGGGGTAGGGGCAGCCGTTGGTCATTCGGCGCCACTAGTCAGAATGCTCATGACTGATCCGATTGTGTTTGACCATCCGTCTCCTGTCTGTTCTCAATAAATATTGACTGTCCTGTCCAGCAAAGATCAGTGGAGCTCAGCCTTGAATATCTTCAAAAACCGAGTCTTCACTGCTCCCTGAGGATGAGGACCCTACAAATAGTACAACACTAAAGTGAAAGGGGCGACCGTATTTCAATGTGGGACCTGTTATTTTAAACTGTGTTAACCTAACATGAAATCGCGACCTCTTTTGAAATAAAAGGACATAATAATTAGGCATAGACATAAACTATTCAGCCCTCTAAACCTGTCCAATATTACCACTGATTCTTTTCAATCAAATATGTATTAAACTCATTCTCTGCTCCTTTCCCAGGAATTGAATAACTGATAGCATGACACCACACGAGCATTAAAAACGCAGAATTAGGCCATTCGGCCCATCGACTCTGAATGCCATTTAATACTGACTTAGAGATTTCTCAACATCATTCTCCTGATTACTCTCTGTTACTCTTGACATGCTTACTCATCAAAAACCTATCTATCTCTGTCTTATAAGCACTAGTGTCTGTGTCTCTATGGGTCCGTGTGTACACTTGTGTGTGTTTGTTCATGTGTCTATGTGTTTGTGCATTTATGTGCTGACATCGGTTCATCTGTGTATTAGACTGTGCGTTTTACTTGTGCTTGTATCTATTTGTGGGCGACTGTCAATGTCTCTGTATGCCACTACTTTTGTGCGGTTCTATCTCCGTGTATGCACTGTTAGTGTCAGTATATTAGCGTGTTTACATATGTCTCTGAATATTGTTGTGTCTGTAACTCTCTGCAATGAGATATTTGTTGTTTTGGGAGGGAGAAAATTGTGAGAACCGACAGAGTGGTAAAAGTGAGAATTGCCCTTCACTGAACATTGTTTTTTACTCCGTTGGAGGGACATGGATGTCACGGAATCTCCAGACGAGACGTCCCGGTCCACTCCGGCTCATACCAGGGTCCTCCCCACTTGGCGGGGGAGAGGGGGTGTGATGGAGGAGGGATCAGATATCGGGCACTCCACCATCTGGCTTGGCCCTTTCTTTAAGGTAGAATCACCGAAGAAAGGGCAAGTGACTTAATGAAGGTTAACATAATAAATTAAAGATTATATTAATCAAAGGAAGTGAGTTCAGAAGAATTCTAGACATTGTGGAAACCGGAGAATTCTCAGAAATTTGTTTGTGTGGAGGTTGCATATTCTCCCCGTGTCTGCGTGAGTTTCCTCCGGGTGCTCTGGTTTTCTCCCACAGTCCAAAGATTTACAGGTTAGCTGAATTGGAAATGTTTATTTTCTAAAAGTGTTCAGGGATGTGTAGATTAGGTGCATACGTCGCAAAATGTAGAATCGAACGGGAGTGGGTCTGGGTGGTTCCTCTTCGCAGGGGCAGGGTGGATTTATTGGGCCCAAGGGCCTTTTCCACACTTGTGGGATTTTAATGATTCTGTGAAAGAAGAACATAAAGACTGCATAAATCTACAATCTGTATTGCAAAGAAAACAAAATAAAAGCGAGGTCAAATGTGGAATTTTGTAATCGGGAGAGGAGAGGTTATTGTGGAGAACAGGGAAATGGCCAAGAAAGTAACCAGGTACTTTGCATCTGTCAACACGGAGGAAGATCCAGAAAATCGCTGAGAAATACCAAATGATCACATGGAACTTGTGGAACTGAAGACATAAAGTCAATTCATATCAGTAACAAGGTAACAGTTGAAGGCTAGCATAGTTGTATTGTAGCTGGATTGAGCATTGCTAAGTCTGATGAGCCAGTTGTACTTCGTATCAAAATATTAGAAATAAATCAGCAATAGACGCATTAATTGTGCTGTCGCTGACTGTTTTATTTTCCCGTACATTCTGCAGAGGCTGGAAGTTAGTAAATGTGTTCCAAGCATTGTAGATGAATGGAAGCGATTCAAGCATCTGCAAAGGGAAGAAGAGATAGTGTGGAGAACTGCAGACCAATTAACTTGACATCTATAGGGAAACTGATGGAATCTATTATACAGGATCAGCTATTGGATATTTCTAATTTAACAGCAACATTGTAGAGAATCAGTATACACTGATAGAGTCTGACATACTTGAAAAACTTCAGAATGATTTGAACTTGTTTATTACAACATAGAAATGGCATATTTCGATTTTCAGAAGGCTTTTTATAAGAACTCATGCAGTGAATTCATAAATAAAGTAATGTGAATGGCAATTGGAGGAATATATAGAAGTGGAAAGTTAAAGTCAGGTTCGCCTTCATTTAAGAGAATTAGAACATAGTTGGAAGGTCATGTTGAAGCAGTTTCACAGCTTGCTAATGAGACTGTACATAGAGTATTGACCCAATCTGAGAAAGAATATACTGACCACCGAGGATGTGCAATGGACATTCTCCAGATTAATCCCTCAAATGGCGAGATTGCCTGATCTGGAAACTCGGCCAGTGTTCTTTAGAGTTTCGAAGAATGAGAGGTGATCATAGTGAAATTTAGAAAAGTCACTGAACAAATGACAAGGTGGAACTAAACAGGATTTTTCTCTGGTTGTCTACTCTACATTTACGGCAAATAATGGCAGGTAAATGATAGAACATTTCAGACTGCAATAAGAAGGCAATTCTTCATTTGAAGGGGACTGACGAAGACAGCAACATGGAAACGTGCTGGCAGGACAAGATTAGGGAGAATCCCCAGATATTCTACAGGTACGTCAAGTGTAACAGAATAACCAGGGAACAGGTAGGACTCATTAGTGACTTCCAAGTTGCATCCAAATCCACTTAGTGGTAGGAGAGAGAAGGTCTGCTGGTAGAAGTCTGTTTGTTTGACTGGAGACTGGTATCCAATCGTGCACCACAGGGATCAGTGCTGTGTCCCATATTATTTGTGATTCGGAGATGCCAGTGTTGGACTGGCTTTGGCAAATTGCAGAACACTATATGAAAGTCCAACAGTTTATTTGGAGGCACGAACTTTCAATGTCATAATCACGTGATGAAGAAGCAGCGCTGCGAAAGCTAGTGCGTCGGAAAAAAAAACTGTTGGATTATAACATGGTGTTGTGTTATTTTTAACCTTATTATTTGTAGTATTCATAAATGATGCAGCTGTGAATATGGATGTGTTGGGGTGAGTGATAAATCATTTTGCGTTTGACACAAAGTTTGGCTGGTTGGTTGACAGTGAGGAGGAAGGCCTAATATGATAGGAAGATACAGATGGAATGATCAAATGGGTGGATCATGGCCGATGGAATATAACCCTGATAAATATGAGGTGATGTACTTTGGAAGAAGGAACCAGACAGGGGAGGTCTCAATGAATAGCAGCACACTAGGAAGCTCAGAGGGTGCTTCTCCACATATCCCTGAATGTGATTAAACAGGTTAACGCACAAGTTGACAAAGCATAGCGACCATAAACATAGCCTTTATTCATGGAGACACAGATTATAAGAGCTATGTGGAACTTTGGTTAGGCCAAATGGAATACTATGTACAGTTCTGGGAGCCACATTACAAGAAGTATGTGATTGCTTTGGAGAGGGTGCAGTGGAGATTCACCAGGATGTTCCCTTGGATAGAGTAGATCAGCTCGGGTTGTTTACTTTCTCTCAGCCCTCTCAGAAGGCTGAGAGGGACGTGCTTCAGAAGGAGAAGATTACCAGGGGCATGGACAGGATGGATAGACAGCAGCTGTTCCTTTCAGTCAAAGGGCGAAGAACAAGGGAGTGCCATTTTAAAGCGAAGGGTTTGATAGTTAGTGAGGATTTGAGGATTGGTTTTCATCCAGAGGCTGTTGGGGTCAGGAATGCACTTCCTGGGAGGGCAGTTGGCAGAGGTAACCTCACAACTGTTAATAAACACATGGTCATGCCCTTGAAGTGTCATGGCATACATGGATATGTGCCACGTATTGGAAAGTGGGACTAATGTAGGTCGTGCTGTATTTATGACAATGCAGAATCAGTGCTTATGTGATTGCATGGGTTGGATGGTCAATCATTGTGCAGTATAAGACAGGAATTGATGAGTTTCTGAAGAATGCATGAACTAGGATTATAAAAGTGAACATGTCTCCTTGAGCTAGAACAGGAAAAGCCAAAAGTGTCTAATGCCCTGCTCCCTTCCTGATGTTTCTGTGCAGTGTGCGGGAAAGCTCTATCATTGTTGTCACAAGCTCTTAAACATTAGGAAGGCAGCATCTGTCTGGTTGAAAGGACTGTGTTTCCCGTTCCCTTTTCCAAAACTCGTTGCCGGTGTTCTGTCTGGATTTATCCTTTAAAAACTCACAGTAATTTGATTCAATTGAGTGTCTTGCTTGGCTGTTTCAGAGACCATTGTAGAGTTTATCACATGTCTGTGTGTTTGGAGACACTTGTAGGCCAGACTAGGAAGTACGGGAGATTCACTTCCTGAAAGTACATTGGGGAAGGGACAGATGTTTACAATGGACATTAGATTAAGGTCAATATGACTGGTACCAGGTTTTATGTCTTGATATTTTATTAATTGTTTTCAACTTCCACCAGCTGCCAGAGCATTATCCTGGTATGGATCAGTAATCCAGTGACATTTGCACAACAGCACCATCTCCACATGGGGACCTATCGGAAACCACACTGCGCACATTATTTCTGTGTTGCTTGACAACTCTGTCAAAAAGAACTCCCACCAATGTGATGATCGCGACGGGACCGAGGGCGTGGTAAGTGGTCAGACTGTAGTCATTCCCTTGTTATGGGACTGGGTATAGTTGAGGAACTTTTCACGTGGCCAGGTAGATGTCAGAGTTGAGCTGGATTGAATCAGCTTCCCCAGCGACACGGCTTGTCGTACAGTACAATCTTGATGCCTATTGCAGGAATGGTGTCCGGGTCCATTGCCTTTGTAATATCTACTGTGTTCAGCTGTTTCTTCATGTCACGTGCAGCGAATCGAATTGGTTGAAAACTGGCATCTGGGATTCTGTGGGCATCACGAGGAGGGTAAATTGGATTATCGACTCAATACTTCTGGCTGAGGATGCTGCAGATACTGCATCCTTGTCTTTTACACTGATGGACAGGGCTGGGAATATTTGTGGAGCCCTCTCCTCCTGTAAGATGTTTATTAATCCATCGACATTGATGACAGGATGTGGCTTGACTGCAGAGTTTCGATCTTATCTGTTTGTCTTGGGATCATTTCCCCCTCTCCACCAGATGGTAGGTCTGCTGTTTATAATGTAACCAGCCAAGTGCGCTAGCTTTAATCGGTTGTTATCAGGTTTAGATACACATGGTTCTGACATTGGAATGTTCACCCAAACTCGGCACTGAACCATTACTCGGCTTGATGATAATGGTAGTATCATGGATTATCCTGGAGGAAAAGTTATGGATTGTGATTGAATGCAATTCTGCGGTGTGAGCTGCAATGTCTGCAAATCAATTCTTCTGACTTTCCCCCAGTTCACACTGAGACCCGTTCACCTATCAGCCCTGTACTCAGTGACCTAACCTGGTTTCTGATGTGCGAACACATCCAGTTTCATAATCGCATTCTGATGAGGGTCTCACACCGACGTCACGCCTCCAATTTGTTACATTACACAGATGCTTTAAAATATTAATCTGAAACGTTTCCTTTCCCGTAATACAATCTCCTGTGTTTCAAGTGAATGCTTTTTTTTCCCTCTGTTTTTCTCCCTGGTCATGATTAAGACCTCTGTCGTGTCAGTGATGCCAGCCTTATGTCGTTTTAGAGCCAATAAACTTGTGCACTTTGCGTTTTTGTTCCCTTCCCAATGTAAAGCGCTCTCTGCTGGACAGAGCTTTTGAGCAAATTCGACACATGTCTTTCGAAAATGTTCAAAAACAGAAATTGCTGAAGAAACTAAGCAAGTCTGGCTGCATCTTGTGAAGTGAAAGCTGAGTTCATCTTTCGGATCCAGTGACCCTTCGACAAAGCTCCCACTTTCTACAACAATTTGTGCATTTTAATTTCCAGTATTCATAGATATTTGTTTAATTGAAATTCTGTGCTGTGCTTATTCATTTCTGGAGAAACTCAGCAGGTCTGGAAGCATTTACAGAGACAGAGAAACAGGGTTAGCGTTTCAAGTCCAGTCTGACACTTCCTCAGAAAAATGATTGGAAACTGGGCATTTTAGTCCCTTGCCAGAGGTGGGGGATAGATGACAGGGAAAAGAGGGTGCGACAACAGATAAACAGGCTTTTAGCGGTGGTGAACGAGAAGATGGTATAAAATGAGTTTAAATTAAGATGTGAAGGAGGGAAAGGAGTTCTCTCTATTGAGTGCAAGATAAAGAAGACACAACCACATATGTTCATAGGGAGGCCAGGAGGGAAAATGTTGAACATATGGTATTATATAGATCTGGCCAGAGATACATTTTCACTGTAGAAATCATCACCGCCGACAGACAAAGGAATTCATGTGCTTGATGACTTATTAGCAATAGTAAGATTTTCATGCTGCCTCAGTATTGTAACATAAATAAAAAAAAAACAAATAACAGTCTGCAGTTTGGGCTGAGTGTTGTTTACCTGTCACTTTTAACATGGCTTCAAACTTGCAGTGCTGATCTTTAAATGCTTGTTCTTGAAGTTAGTATCAGATGGAGTGTAGGAGATTGAGGGGTGACATTATAGAAATTTACAAAATCAGGGGAGGCATGGATAGGGCGAAAAGCCAAGGTCTTTTCCACAGGATAGGAAAATTAAATCAGAGAACCATAAGTTTATGGTGGAATAGGGAAGATTTAAAAGGGAGGAAGAGGCAATTGATTTTACACAGAGGGTGACGTGTTTATGGAATGCGCTGCCAGAGGAACACTGGCAGATGCAAGTACAGCTCCAACATTTGAAAGACATTAGGACAAACATATGAATGGAAACCGTTTATAGGCCTATGTGCCAAATGCAAGAAGATGGGAATAGTTTAGTTTGGAAAACCTGGCCGGCATGGAGAAGTTGGACCAAAGATTCTGTTTGTATGCGGTAAGACTGTATGAATATCGAAATCAAAGAAAAGGGAAGAAAAGATGTGATGTAAGCAAATTGGCAAGAAATATAAAAACAAGCAGCAGGAGCTTTTCCATGTATGTAAGAAGGGTTCAAGAGGTGTGTGTGATCTTTGGTAGAAAGGAAGTCAGGAAGTATATTCAAGACATTTGGAGTGTGTGACTGGGGAACTGGATACAGGGAACAGAAAGGTAATTTACACCAATATTTTACTTCGTTCCTCACAGGTGAAGGTACTGTAAGTATTTCAATGGTATAAACGAAATGGTAATAGGAGGGAAGATCCAGAACTAACAAAAGGAACAAGACATTTCTCAAACAGATGAGACCAAGGGTAAACAGGTCATCAGCAATTCATAGCTGGTTTTCAGAAAAGTGGACACAGAGTGGCAGGTGGCACTGTGTGAAATATTCCATAACTCTCTGGATTAAAGGAGTGTTCCAGTGAAACTGGAGACCCTCCAATGTGGCGCCTGTCTTCAAGAAACGAGCGAGACTAAAAGCGGGAACCACCTAGCCTAACCATGATTGCTGGGAATCTGTGAGAGTCTGTTATTAAGGAAGGGACTGCAGGCCATATAGAAAAGCTTCACAGAGAGTCAGCATAGTCATGTTAAAGCCGAACTATATTTTGTCTGTAAAATAATTCAAATGTTTTCTGGAGATCCATTAGAATGTAACAAGCGGCCTTGATAAATGGGGACTGGTACACATAGAGTCATAGAATCATCGAGATGTACAGCATGGAAACAGAACTTTCAGTCCAACCTGTGCATGCCGATCAGATATCCAATCTAATCCCACTTGCCAGTACCCGGCCCATATCCCTCCAAAACTTTCCTATTCATATACCCATCCAAATGCCTCTTAAATATGCAATTGTACCAGCTTCCACCACTTCCTCTGGCAACTCACTCCATACACGTCTGCATGAAAAAGTTGCCCATTAGGTCTCTTTTATATCTTTCCCGTCTCACCCTAAACCTATGACCTCTAGTTCTGGACCCCACGACCCCAGGGAAAAAACTTTGTCTATTTATCCTATCCATGCCCCTCATAATTTTGTAAGCCTCTATAAGGTCACCCCTCAGCCTCTGACGCTCCAGGTAAAACAGCCCCACCCTGTTCAGCCTCTCCTTATAGTTCAAATCCTCCAACCCTGGCAAAATCCTTGCAAATCTTTTCTGAACCCTTTCAAGTTTCACAACATCTTTCCGATAGGAAGGAGACCAGAATTGAACGCAATATTCCAACAGTGGCCTAACCAATGTCCTGTACAGCCGCAACATGACAACATGACTTCCCAACTCCTGTACACAATACTCTGACCAATAAAGGAAAGCATCTCAAACGCCTCCTTCACTATCCTATCTGCCTGCGTCTCCACTTTCAAGGAGCTATGAACAAGGCCTCTTTGTTCAGCAACACTCCCTAGGACATTACCATGAAGTGTATAAGTCCTGCTAAGATTTGCTTTCCCAAAATGCAGCACCTCGCATTTATCTGAATTAAACTCCATCTGCCACTTCTCAGTCCATTGGCCCATCTATTCGAGATCCTGTTATAATCTGCAAACTTACTAACTGTACCTCTTATGCTCACATCCAAATCATTTATGTAAATGACGAAAAGTAAAGGACCCAGCACCGATCCTTGTGGCACTCCACTGGTCACAGGTCTCAAATCTGAAAAACAACCCTCCACCACCACACTCTGTCTTCTACCTTTGAGCCAGTTCTGTATCCAAATGACGAGTTCTCCCTGTATTCCGTGAGATCTAACCTTGATAATCAGTCTCCCATGAGGAACCTTGTCACCATCCCCGCCCCAGAATCCTGAGACGAACTCCACCCCTGCTCATGACTCCACCCACATTCCCCCCCACCACGCCAACTCCGTTACATTCTCCGCCTCCACTCCCATCTCAATACCCCACACCGATTCCCAGCTCCCAGCCCTGCCGAGTTTTCATTACCCCTCCAGACCTGCCCCTCACGGTGGATGAAAGATCAGTCCACGGCAAAGGATTCACCTGTATCACCCTCTTCCCACACATCAATGAATTTAATAAACGCCGTGATGTCAAACACTTCTTCTGCCACCTCCGTGCTCACATTTACAATCAGGACTCCAGTCCACCTTCCGAGGACCCCTTCACCCACCTCCAACACGCTCGATCTACCTCTACACCCCGTGCCAGCCTATTACCCGCCCTCGACCTCTTCATTTCCATTTGCCGCTGGGATGTTAACCGCCTCAACCTGTCTACGCCCCCTCCCCCATTCCAACCTCTCACCCTCACAACGTGCAGCCCTCCACTCCCACTGTTCCAATCCCGACCTCACTATTAAGACAGCATTCAAAGGGGGTGCAGTGGTAGTCTGGCGCACTGACCTCGACACTGCTGAAGCCAGACGCCATAAAGAAGTCACCTCTTCCCAGCACCCCCTCGACCATGACCCCACCCCATCACCAAACCGTCATCTCCCAGACCATACAGAACCTCATAACCTCAGGAGATCTCTCACCCACAGCTTCGAACCTCACAGTCCGGGAACCCCGCTCTGCCCGATTCTACCTCCTTCCCAAGATCCACAAGCCTGACCACCCTGGCCGACCCATTATCTCAGCATGTTTCTGCCCCACTGGACACATCTCTACCTACGAGGAGAAAGTGAGGTCTGCAGATGCTGGAGATCAAAGTTGAAACTTTATTGCTGGAACAGCACAGCAGGTCAGGCAGCATCCAGGGAACAGGAGATTCGACGTTTCGGGCACAGGCCCTTCTTCAGGAATTCCTGAAGAAGGGCCTGTGCCCGAAATGTCGAATCTCCTGTTCCCTGGATGCTGCCTGACCTGCTGTGCTGTTCCAGCAATAAAGTTTCAACATCTCTACCTACGTCCACACTGTCCTAACCCCCCCAGTCCAGGAACTCCCCACATACGTTCGGGACACAACCCACCCCTCCACCTCCTCCAAGACTTCACTTTCCCCGGCCCCCAACACCTCATCTTCACCAAGGATATCAAATCCCTCTACATCTCCATCCACCATGACTATGGCCTCCAAGCCCTCCATTTATTCCTCTCCCGACGTCCCCAACAACACCGTTCCACCGACACTCTCATTCGTTTGGCTGAACTGGTCGTCACCCTCAACAATTTGTCCTTTGAATCCTCCCTCTTCCTCCAGACAAAAGGGGTAGACATGGGCACCCATATGGACCACAGCTGTGCCTGTCTCTGTTGGCGACGTAGAAAAGTCCATCTTACGTAGTTACACCGGCATCACTCCCCATCTCTTTCTCCACTATATTGATGAATGCATTGGCGCCACCTCGTGCTCCCACAAGGAGGTTGAGCAATTCATCAACTTCACCAACACATTCCATCCTGCCTTTATGTTTGCCTGGAGCATCTCTGACACCTCTCTCCCCTTCCTGGACCTCGATATCTCCATTAATGACGACCGACTTGACACTGACATTGTTTATAAACCCACCAACTCCCACAGCTTCCTGGATCACACCTCTGCCCACCCTACCTCCTGCAAAACATCAATCCCATATTCCCAATTCCTCTGCCTCCCCCGTATCTGCTCCCATGTGGACCAGTTCCACCACAGAACACACCAGATGGCCTCCTTCTTCAGAGACAGCAATTTCCCTTCCCACATGGTTAAAGATGCCTTCGAACGCATCTCATCCACATCCCGCCCCTCCGCACTCAAACCCCACCCCTTCAACTGTAACAAGGACAGAACCCCCCCGGTGCTCATCTTCCACCCTACAAACCTTCGCATAAACCAAATCATCTGCCGGCGTTTCCACCACCTCCAAACGGACCCCACCACCAGGGATATATTTCCCTCGCCACTCCTTTCCGCCTTCCCTAAAGACCATTACCTCCATGACTACCTGGTCAGGTCCACGCTACCCACCCTGCCATCCTGGCACCTTCCCCTGCCACTGCAGGAACTGCAAAGCCTGAGCCAACACCTCCTCCCTCATCTCCAGCCAACGTCCCATAGGAGCCTTCCACATCCATCAAAATTTTACCTGAACATCCACCAATATCATTTATTGTAACCGTTGATCCCAATGCGGTCTCCTCTACATTGGGGAGACTGGACGCCTCCTAGCAGAGCGCTTTAGGGATCATCTCCGTGACACCCGCAGCAATCAACCACACCACCCTGTGGTCCAACATTTCAACTCTCCCTCCCAGTCAGCCGAGAACATAGAGGTCCTGGCCTCCTTCACCGCCGCTGACTCACCATCTGATGCCTGGAGGAAGAATGCCTAGTCTTCTGCCTCAGAACACTTCAATCCCAGGGCATCAATGTGGACTTCACCAGTTTCCTCATTTCTCCTCTCCCCCTCATCCCACCTCCAGCCTTCCAGCTCAGCACTGTCCCCATGACCTGTCCTACCTGCCTATCTTTCATTTATCTTTTCACCCTAAAGGCACTCTGCCTCTATTCTTGGTGAAGGGTGTTTGCCCGAAACGTCAATTTTCGTGCACGACGGATGCTGCCTGGACTGATGTGCTTTTCCAGTACCATTCTAATCTAGAATCTGGTTTCCAGCATCTGCAGCCCTTGTTTGAAACTTGCCAATCACCTTACCGATGTCCATATAGATCACATCTACTGCTCTGCCCTCATCAATCTTCTTTGTTTCTTCTTCAAAAAACTCAATCATGTTTGAAAGACATGATTTGCCACGCACAAAGCCATGTTGACTATCCCTAATCAGTCCTTGTCTTTCCAAATACATGTACATCCTGTCCCTCAGGTTTCCCTCTAACAAATTGCCCACCACTGAGGTCGGGCCCACCGGTCTATTGTTCTCTGGCTTGTCTTTACCGCCCTTCTTAAACAGTGGAACCACGTAGGCCAAACTCCAGTCTTCTGGCACCTCACCTGTGACTATCAATTTTATAAATATCTCAGCAAGAGGCCCATCAATCATTTCTCTAGCTTCCCATAGAGTTATCGTGTACACCTGAACAGGTCCTGGGGATTTATCCACCTTTAACCATTTAAAGACATCGAGCACGTCGTCCTCTGTGATCGTGACATTTTGCAAGGTGCAGTCAGTCCTTGCCTTTCCAAATACATATACATCCTGTCCCTCAGGATTCCCTCCAACAACTTGCCCACCGCTGAGGTAAGGCTCACTGGTATATAGTTCCCTGGTTTGTCTTTACCGCCCTTCTTAAACAGTGACAAAACATTTGCCAACCTCCAGTCCTCTGGCACCTCACCTGTGACTATCGATAATACAAATATCTCAGCAAAAGGCCCGGCAATCACTTCTCTAGCTTCCCACAGAGTTCTCAGGTATATCTGATCAGGCCCTGGGGATTTATCCACCTATAACCATTTCAAGATATCCAGCACTTCCTCCTCGGTAATCAGGACATTTTGCAAGATGTAACCATCTATTTCCCTACCATCTATATCTTCCATATCCTTTTCCACAGTAAATGCTGATGAAAATATTCATTTAGTATCTCCCCAATTTTCTGTGGCTCCACACAAAGGCTGCCTTGCTGATCGTTGAGGGGTCCGATTCTCTCCCAGTTATCCTTTGGTCCTTAATATATTTGTAAACACCCTTTGAATTCTGGTTAACTCTATTTGCCAAAGCTATCTCATGTCCCATTTTTGCCCTCCTGATTTCCCTCTTAAGTATACTCCTAAATCCTTTATACTCTTCTGAGGATTCACTCTATCTATCCTGTCTATACCTGACATATGCTTCCTTCTTTTTCTTAACCAAACCCTCAATGTCTTTAGTCATCCAGCATTCCCTATACCTACCAGCCTTCCCTTTCACTCTGACAGGAATATACTTTCTCTGGATTCTTGTTATCTCATTTCTGATAGCTTCCCATTTTCCAGCCGTCCCTTTACCTGCGAACATCTGCCTCCAATCAGCTTTCGAAATTGACCTTTCTCCAATTTAGAATTTCAACTTTTTGATCTGGTCTATCCTTTTCCATCACGATTTTAAAACGAATAGAATTATGGTTGCTGGCCCCAAAGTGCTCCCCCACTGACACCTCAGTCACCTGCCCTGCCTTATTTCCCAAGAGTAGGCCATGGATTACACCTTCTCTCATAGTTGCATCCACATACAGAATCAGAAAATTGTCTTGTACACACTTAAGTAATTCCTCTCCATCTAAACCTTTAACACTATGGCAGTCCCAGTCGATGTTTGGAAAGTTAAAATCCCCAACCATAACAACCCTATTATTCTTACAGATAGCTGAGATCTCCTTACAAGTTTGTTTCTCAATTTCCCTCTGAATATTAGGGGATCTATAATACAATCCCAATAAGGTGATCATCCTTTTTTTTTCAATTCCACCCAAATAACTTCCCTGGATGTATTTGCAGGAATATCCTCCCCCAGCACAGCTGTAATGGTATCCCTTATTAAAATGCCACTCCCCCTCCTCTCTTGCCTCCCTTTCTATCCTTCCTGTAGCATTTGTATCCTGGAACATTAAGCTGTCAATCCTGCCCATCCCTGAGCCATGTTTCTGTAATTGCTATGAGATCCCAGTCCCATGTTCCTAACCATGCCCTCAGTTCATCTGCCTTTCCTGTTCGGCCCCTGGCATTGAAATAAATGCAGTTTACTTTGTTTGTGCTACCTTGTCTCTGCCTGCCCTGACAGTCTGACTCGCTTCTGTTCTCAACTGTACCAGTCTCAGATTGCTCTCTTTCCTCACTATCTTGCAGGGTCCCAAACACCCCTCCCCTTCCAACGCCGCCACCTTATTACTTTAAATCCTCCCAAGCAGTTCTAGCAAATTTCACTGCTAGTATATTAGCCCCCTTCCAATTTAGGTGCAATCCGTCCTTCTTGTAAAGGTAACTTCTACCCCAAAAGAGATTCCAATGATCCAAAAATATGAATCCTTCTCCCATACACGAGCTCCTCAGCCATACATTCATCTGCTCTATCCTCCTATTCCTGCCCTCACTAGCTCGTAGCCCTGGGAGTAATCCAGATATTACTACCCTTGAGGAGCTCCTTTTTAAATTTCTACCGAACTCTCTGTAATCTACCTTCAGAATCTGAAAAATATTCCCTTCCTATATCGTTGGTTGCAATGTGGACAATGATCTCTTGGTGGCCCCTCTCCCCCATGAGAACATTCTGTACCCTCTCTGAGACATCCTTGATTCTGGCACCAGGAAAACAACACACCAGGAAACTCATCTCTACCTACCTCGACACTGTCCTATCTCTCCTAGTCCAGAAACTCCCCACATATGTTCGAGACACCACCCACGCCCTCCACCTCCTGCAAGACTTCCGTTTCCCCGTCCCCAACGCCAGATCTTCACCTTGGATATCCAATCCCTCTACACCTCCATCCGCCATTACCAGGGCCTCCAAGCCGTCCGTTCCTTCCTCTCCCGACGTCCCCAACAGTACCCTTCCACCGACACTCTCAATCGTTTGGCCGAACTGGTCCTCACCCTTAACAATTTCTCCTTTGAATCCTCCAACTTCCTCCAGACCAAAGGGGTAGCCATGGGCACACGTATGGGCCCCAGCTATGCCTGTCTCTTTGTTGACTACGTCGAACAGTGATCTTCCGTAATTACACCGCCACCACTACCCACCTCTTCCTCCGCTACATTGATGACTGCATTGGCGCCACCTCGTGCTCCCGCGAGGAGGTTGAGCAATTCAACTTCACCAACACATTCCACCCTGACCTTAAATTTACCTGGACCATCTCTGACACCTCCCTCCCCTTTCTGGACCTCTCCATCTCCATTCGTGACGACCGACTTGACACTGACAGTTTTTACAAACCAACTGACTCCACAGCTACCTGGATTACACCTCTTCCCACCCTATCTCTTGCAAAAATGCCATCCCGTATTCCCAATTCCTCCGCCTCCGCCGTATCTGCTCCCAGGAGGACCAGTTCCACCACAGAACACACCAGATGGCCTCCTTCTTTAGAGACCGCAATTTCCCTTCCCACGTGGTTAAAGATGCCCTCCAACCCATCTCATCCACATCCCGCCCCTCCGCACTCAAACCCCACCCCTCCAACCATAACAAGGACAGAACGCCCCTGGTGCTCACCTTCCACCCTACAAACCTTCGCATAAACCAAATCATCCGCCGACATTTCCGCCACCTCCAAACAGACTCCACCACCAGGGATATATTTCCCTCACAACCCCTCTCCGCCTTCCGCAAAGACCGTTCCCTCCGTGACTACCTGGTCAGGTCCACGCCCCCCTATGACCCACCCTCCCATCCTGGCACCTTTCCCCTGCCACCGCAGGAATTGTAAAACCTGTGCCCACACCTCCTCCCTCACCTCTATCCAAGGCCCTAAAGAAGCCTTCCACATCCATCAAAGTTTTACCTGCTCATCCACTAATATCATTTATTGTATCCGTTGCTCCCGATGCGGTCTCCTCTACATTGGGGAGACTGGGTGCCTCCTAGCAGAGCGCTTTAGGGAAGATCTCCGAGATATCCGCACCAATCAACTACACCGCCCCGTGGCCCAACATTTCAACTCTCCCTCCCACTCTGCCGAGAACATGGAGGTCCTGGGCCTCCTTCACTTCCGCTCCCTCACCACCAGACGCCTGGAGGAAGAACGCCTCATCTTCCGCGTCGGAACACTTCAACCCCAGGGCATCAATGTGTACTTCAACAGCATCCTCATTTCCCCTTCCCCCACCTCATCCTAGTTTCAAACTTCCAGCTCAGCACTCTCCCCATGACTTGTCCGGACTTGTCCGACCTGCCGAGCTCCTTTGCCACCTATCCACTCCACCCTCTCCTCCCTGACCTATCACCTTCATCTCCTCCCCCACTCACACATTGTACTCTATGCTACTCTCTCCCCACCCCCACTCTCCCCTAGCTTAACTCTCCACGATTCAGGCTCACTGCCTTTATTCCTGATGAAGGGCTTTTGCCCAAACATCGATTTCGCTGCTCGTTGGATGCTGCCTGAACTGCTGTGCTCTTCCAGCACCACTGATCCAGAATCTGGTTTCCAACATCTGCAGTCATTTTTTTTTAACTTGAAGAAACGGGCTGGCATTGAATGAGAGGAATATTATGAGATTGAGTGGGTAGTTAATGAGGTGAGTTCGATAAGATAGCACCAAGATTCTAGGTCAGCCTCGTACAGACAATCCCTCAGTCACAATTAATAAAATTGTCACTGAAACAAATTATTGTTAGATGCAGCCCAATGAATCGAAGACTCTGCTGACCACACACCCAGTTACAATGTTGCAGAACAAATGCTCATCCAAAACTCTCCATCATCTTTACGGACACCAATATCCCCTTCAGCTATCATTCCTGGGAATACTGGCTCATGTTGCAGAATGCTGTCGAAATGTCTTCATTTCAGCATTCTGAAATCTATGACCTTACATGAAATTGTCTCTCAAACTCCCTTTCTTTTTTTTCCCCAAAATCCTTTTGATTGTTGGTTGCTAAACTGATTTCCCCGCCATCTCTCTCTGACAGGGACTAGGGATTACGGAATAGGCAACAAGGACTCTGTATCAGGGTGATAATGTACCCAGACGGTGAATTCAGAGGAAAGGGCTGTGCTTCCCAAGCAGTGTTTAAAATCCTACCACAGCCAATGTCAGAGCTTAAATTCGAATGACAAAAATTGGAATGAAACCGAATTTCACTCTTGGAAACCAGAAACCGTCAGGATTTATTTTTATTATTTCACTGATAGTCTTTGGTAAAGAATCTTAACATCATTGCCCAGTCTGATCTCAGTGTGACTCAAGACCCACAACAAAATTGTTGGCTCCATTTTGTCTTGACAAATGGCCGTGTGGTCAAGTATAATTAGTGATGGACAACAAATGCTGCCCTTTGCCGTGATGCTGGCATCCCGGAAAACAACAACATTAAAGGTGAAATAAACCAAGGAATGGTGGGTGCTAGAGCTCGAGAATAAAATTCTCCAGCGTCTGAAAGTGTTGGAGAATCTCGCAGGTATGGCAGCTTCTGTCAGGGGAAATGCAGATAACGGTTTGAGTCCAGCGACCCTGTTTCACAACTGAAAGCAAGCTGGGAAATAATATTATTTATCCTGGTATCCTGGATGGTTGGGTTGGAGAGAGAGGTGGGGGCCAGGTTTAAATTGAATGGATGGAGAAATGGCCAGAAAAAGAGAGGAAAATAAATGAAAAGTGAGCAAAGGGATTGCTGATGATGAACTGAAAGGAAAACAAAATGGCAAGTTATTCTCACATTTCCCCGTTTTCCCATATTCCTGTATATCGCGTCCATTTTGATTTGTCCCTGTTTAAAGTGAATTGGGTCCCTGTATCTCTCTTCTCTGAGTGTGATGATCATATCCATTAGCAATATTGGTGCTGCCCTTCTAGTTGCTGAGACATAGAGAAAGGTAATGTTACATTGTCAACTGTTTCTTTGGAGAGAGAAACTGTTACTGTGGGACTCTGTAGAGATGCAACGGCTTTCTCAGCCAGGAAGAGAAACTCAGGAGTAGAAATAAATTTCAACACTGAGCGCGTGCACATTCCGTGTGGGGAATTGACTTGTTTCTGTCATTGGAAAATCAGTGGATTTTCTGGGGAGGCTTATCTCGGGTTTGTATTGTCAGCTGCTGAGTCTGGTGACCCCACTCTATACCCTGCATTTACAGAGTGTCTGGGACTTGATAAACAAATGTTGGTGAGGCTCCACAGAAAGGAAGGTCTATAAATAGGGAGGTGCAGGACAGTGCATTATCTCTCCTGGGATTTCCCGGGACATTTGTCTAAGCTGGACCAGGTGTCAGGTATGAAACCAGTTTGTTTCAAAATTGAGGTGGTCACTGAGCTGTGTCCCCTCCTTTAGTATACTGTGACAGGACTGTGCTGATGCTCACCATGAATTAAACTGCATTAATTCTGGAACTTTCCAGGCAGGCGTGATTAACATATCCATCGTCACCGGAGTGCAGTCCTCCGATATATTCACTGGCTG
The DNA here is from genome assembly GCF_037043375.1 of Chiloscyllium plagiosum. Classification (NCBI taxonomy): domain Eukaryota; kingdom Metazoa; phylum Chordata; class Chondrichthyes; order Orectolobiformes; family Hemiscylliidae; genus Chiloscyllium; species Chiloscyllium plagiosum. The sequence goes on from NW_028270167.1 coordinate 56,194,798, forward strand.
ACAGAACCCCTCTGTCCACTGAGAGCATTATATTGTGTCCATCTCCCTGAGGAAGATACAGAAAGAAACTTCCAGAAATACAGGGGAACAGAGTGACTGGTGAAAATGAGGAACAGCAGGAAATTAGAATTACTAAAAGTACGTCTTTCAAAACCTCATTGAATTTAAGGTTGCTATATTGCTGCATCTGATGAACTACATCCCAGATTATTGTGGAGGTGGCAGTAGAGCGAGTGAAAAAATTGCTGATTATTCTTCAAAGCTGGTTAGATTCTGGAAAGGATCCTCCAGACTGGAAAGCAGCGATTGTAAACCTAAATATTTAAAACAGGATGGAGAGAGCAAACAGCAAACTAAACAGTGGATAGCTTGATGTAAGCTGTGAGAAAAAAACATTGGAATCTTTCGTGAGGAATGTGACAACTAGACACTTGGAAAATAATGTCATGATTCGGTAGAGTCAATCTAGATTCAGGAAGGGGAAATGATCTTGATCTTTGATAAACCTGCTGGATTTTTTTGGAGGTTGTCCGTTGTGACATCGACAATTGAGAACCAGTGGGAATGAAGTATTTGAATTTTCAGCAGATATTTGACATGACTGAACACAGGTGAGTAGAGAATGTTAGAATCCATGGGGAGGTAGGGGTGGAATACACCGAATGTATTAAAAGTTGGATAATCGAGAGAATGGAGAGAGTAGTATAATCATCTGGAGTGAAGGCTTTGGGGCATCAGAAGGATCAGTGTTTGGGCAATAGCTCTTCGCAAGATCTAAAATATTTCAGATATGAACAACAAATATCATCATCCACATTTATGTTCATTAAATAGTGAGAGATTGGGAAGTGCTTTTGTTGAAACAGACCTGATGTGCTTGGTCATAAGTCACAAAAAGTTTTTTTACGCAGCAGGAAGTAAATGCTATGTGGCTAGTCATGCAAAATGATTAAAGTACCAGAGTAAATGTATCTTTCCCAATGATAGTGTTTTGTTGAGAGACTGTTAGATGTATTGTGTACAGGTTTACTCAGCAAAGGGGTTTCACCAGACTAAACCCTGGCATGATATTACCATGAGGAGGATGTGAAGAAACTTGTTCTTAATAAAGTGTGTTATGGTGTTTGTGAGTTTATATTTTAAAAAGTGCTGAAGCACATTGAATGTTGAAGATACAAAATTGCCTTATTGTTCAATTAAAGGAATGCCCAGGCAAATTCACGTTTCCTATGTATTGGAGTGCAAATATATCCACTGTAAATATTTTGGATGGTGCCTGTTCTAGTCGAGCAGAGATCTGCACGCTAACAGCATGTAGACTGCGGTTTTCGAGGGTGGTGGTGGTGGGATGTTCAGCCAGTTACAGTATTGCAAACGGACAACGCAGCAGAATCATCTAGCCTGCGATAAGAAAACATGCATCATTCTCCCTCACTACTAACTTCACGAGAGCAATAGGTGATGGGAAAAGTGATGAATAGCCAACGGTGCCAACGTTCAGTCCAGTCCAGTGGTTTATGTGAACTGAAGGAACCATACTGAAAGGGGTTAAATGGAGCTGTTTGTTCAGTGACTGTGAGTGATGCCAGTCTCCATGGATCCTAGTTGTGTCACTGGATGTTTTCCGTCTCCTATTAGTAAGGGGCCTCTTGCAATGGTTTATGCCATTGTAGCAGCAGATGCATCAACTCCAACGCTCAAAGGGATCAGCAGCTGCAGAGACAGAAAAAGTAGATTTAAACATCTGAGAATAGTCTGGAATGATCCATTAATGGATCAGAATCTGAGAACATTAGACTGGAATGCTGCAACAATGGACAGGGGTTTATCCGATGGTCTTTTCTATTTTTCCTTGTCTTGGTTATCATTACCATATCGGATATGGGGTGCACTGCTGATTATCCAGGCGGGTTACTATCCTATCCTCGCTATTGTTGGTGTTCCTGGTAAGTTTCTTCATCTCTATCCATTTATTAATCTCTTCAACCATGGGGAACTTCGTTGTTATTTCTGTTATCTATATTTGACAAAAACGGAAACTATTGTCTTCAGTTTCAAATGCAAATTCCATTGATTAGCCACTAATTTCAGAACTGTCCACACCCCCGCCCTCACAAACATCTGAGAACGAGACTGTTCACAATACCGAATTTACATAAATAAAATTCATTTGTGTCTCGGTATTCTGTCTATCACAAAACCTATCCACTACCAGCTCGATTATATGCCCAGTCACCATCTTGGCTTCAAACTGACGCTTAATAAACCATTATCTATGCTTTGGTAAAATTCAGTCGTTATGGTTCCACCTCTCCAGTAAGCACTCTTTCAGCTGCAAATATTTCGATCACAACTTTGTTCTTGTCTCTAAAATAACTTAATGACAGGAACACTCTCTCAGAGCAGTAATGTCAGAAGAAATGTAATTCAGACGCACAGGTTATTATACAGAAAGACACTGTTCCACATCCTACCACGGACGATGTCAGAAAGTAAATACAAAAGACAGGAATTGGAAATAACAACCATAACACTTCCAGCATTTTGTCCATACGTTTATCTATTTCACTGAGGTCCTTTGGTAAATAGATCTTGTGTTATTATCTGGTCTGGCTTAAGATTGATGTGAGACCCACAGCAATGTGCTTGGTTCTGTACTGCCTGAAAGAATGACATTTGGTTAGGTCAACAAATGCTGCCCCTGTCAGCGATGCAGACATTCCAAATAATAACAAAATTAAAGGTGAAATAAAGCAAAGAATGATGCAACAAATCAGAAACAATAACGAACGAGAAAGTGCCAGACAAACTGAGCAGGTGTGGCAGCCCATCTGCCACATTGGGTCGAGAGAAAAATAGAATTGGCAATTCGATTCTAATGACCATACATCAGAACTGAACACAGTTGGGAAATAGTGTGATTGATGTTGGTGACACCGAAATCTGTTATGAAGGGGAGAAGGACTGAGTTGAATAGATGGAGAAAGAGAGAGATAGAGAGAAAGAAGCAAACAAAGGGATTGTTGATGATCAGCTGGGATGGAAATAAAAAATGAAATTAAACCTTACTTATGTTCCTCCTGTTCCCATATTATTGATAATTATGACCATGTAAGGTATATGGCAAAGTTCCTGTTTAAAGTTATTTATGTCTGTTTTTCTCTCTTCCCTGAGTGGGATCATCTTCCTTGATTCATTAATGGGATGCTGGGCCAACATTTAATTCCCTTTCCTCATTGTCCTTGAAAAGCTTTTGGTGAGCTGCCTTCCTGATCCACTGCAGTCCGTGGGCTGTAAGTAGTCAGTGCTGGGGTCCATGCAGTTTCATTTCTTTTGGCTTTGAAGTGACTGATGTAAATGAGTAGCTGGCTTGGCTATTTTAAATTGCAACTGAGAGTTAACCACATTGCTGTGGGTCTGCAGTTACATGTAAGCCCGACCAGCTGAAGATTGTAGATTTCCTGTCCTGAAGGGCATGAGGGTGCCAGGTAGGACAATCAACAATGGTTTCATTGTTTCATTTGATTCTTAATTACTGATATTTTATTGAATTCAATTTCCAACATTTGCCATTGTGGGATTCGGATCCAATGTCTGGGTCATTATCTGATTCCCTGGATTAATATTCGGAGATAATACAGTTGGATCATCGCCTCCTCAGTATCTCCCATCAAATCCAATGGCAACAGTGATGTTGTGGTTGGTGTGACTTTGCTTCATAAGGCAAATAAATGAGTGGCAAAAAATGCCATCCTTCGCATTTTGTATTTATGAGAAGGCGAGATGATGGGAAGTGCTCTTGGTGAAAAGGAGCTGGATGTCCTTGATCATGGGGCACTAACAGAATCCATACAGAGCAGTCGGGTACTGGCAGGTGGGACTAGATTGAGACTAGATCTGGTCGGCATGGATGGGTCGGACCGAAGGATCTGTTTCCATGCTGTTCATCTCTATGACTCTATGACTCAGCAAATAATCAGAACAATAAATGAGTAGCATCGTTCATTACAAAATGATTAAAGTATAAGTGTGAAGACACCGTCCTGCAGTTGTGGAGTGTACTTGAGACAGTATTGTCTTTCATTTATAATCAATGATCTCCTAGCTACAGAGAGACGGTGTGATGGAGTTTCACCAGACTAATCCCTGCAGTTATGATACCATGAGGAGAGTGTGAAAGAAATGAGTGTTTAATCTGTAACGCTACAAAAAGAATGAAACGTGATTGCATTAACATTGGAGTGTTATGAATCAACACTCATTATTTCCAAAACAAAATACGGATAGCATTAGATATAACATGTTTTCCATGATACGTGTCTTCACATTTGGACAAATGTATAGATAGGAAAGGTTTAGAAGGATATGGACCAAGCGCAGGGAAATGGGGTTTGCATGGATGGACATTTCGATCAGCATGAACCAGTTTGTGATAATGGGCCTGTCTCTGTGTTGTGGGATTCTATGACTCGATGATCATTTACAGAGCTCTATGTAGCCCCCATGTTGGTTGAGAGAGAGCTCCAGGTTCTGAAAGAAGTCTCACCGTCTGGATGTACAGTTGGTATGTGACCCTGTATTGAACGTCATTTTGTTCACAAATCTGTCATCAGCCACACTCTGATAGTATTAGCCATTCCCAGCAGCTTCTGACCTCCATACAGAACACTAGCCTGTCTTCTCTGACTTATTGTTTGCTAAAAGCTGTTCATTGGCTGAAGTAGACGCTGTCCTTGATGTTTTTCAGAGGGTCAATAAAACGGGACCAGGCAACGATCAGTCTGGTTTGGTACAGACACGAAAGAGATTTTCAGAGGCCTTTTATTTAAATGTAAACAGATGAAACTACAGACCAAAATCGTCATGCTTCAGAAGTGACCTGTATAATGAACGGGGAGTGGTCAGCTCTTTTAGCTGAGCTAGCTGAGTTGAGCTGAGTTGAGCAGTTTTCAGTTGAGTCTTGAACTGGGAAGTTCAACTGGGAGCTGTGTGGAAACTCTCTCTCTTTTCTGCCCTTCAGCTTCAACCTGGAAGCATGCATTCCATTATAAAGTTTTTTCAAGGAAGTTTGATTATTGGGACTATTGTGTGTATTTGGAATAGCATAATTAAATCTAGCTGGCTAGGTTGAATTCTGTTCGGGTTCTTTATTCTGTTCTTTGTGTTTCATTGTGTAACTTTGTGAATAACGTTTTTTCTCTGAGTTAAAATCTGGTAGTCACCCGAGCTAAATTACTCCGGGTAATTTTCATTGGATAATGACTAAAACAAACTGCAAAGTTATGCACTGGTCTGCTTGCTTAAGAATGTTTTGAGTAGTCTAGCCTCGTCCATAACAGACTGGGGGCTCATTGCTGGATTTTTAACAGCGAGTGGGAGGTGCTAGTGTCTTTAATTCGGGTATTAGTTTGATTGGGTTGACAAAGCTTCGAATAGTAATGGCTATTTCAGTCGCCAAACGTTTCCTGGGTGTGCATGCAGTGACTTTGGAAATTTTACGAAAAGTGAATAAGACCAAGTCGCAAGAATTAGCAGAGAAGCTGGAATTGAAACTGACTGCATCTGTGAGGAAAGGAGAGATAATTACAGCAGTAGCTCGTCAATTAAACTTGCTGGAGAAACCATCAGAATCTATAGGGATGGCAAGAATTCAGTTGCAAATGAAACATCTTGAGTTAACATCGAGAGGTAAGGAAAGGGCAGCCAAATGAAACATGTGACTTTCGATAAAATGCAGAAAGGGGGGGGGGGGGTGTGGAAGAGAGCAGGAGAACAGAGAGTACAAAAATTGGCAAAAGAGAGCAACAGGGGAGAGAGAAAGAGAGAGCTTTTGAATAGCAAAAACTGACACTTAAAAAGGATAGTCAGTGTAACAGGCTGGAGATAACGTCTGAGGGTGCGCTTAGTAAGGACGAGAGTGAGGATGAGCAAGCCCCTGGTAGTCAGAAGCCTAGTGAGAATTTGTTTGTGTGTGTTCAAGCATTGCCTCAATTTGATGAGAAGAATGTGATGCCCTTTGCATCTGATTTGAAACGTTGGCTAAACAAATGCAGTGGCCAGAGGCATTGTGGGTTTTGTTGATCCAAATGAAACTTGTAGGTAGGACTGGTGAGGTACTCACATTCCAATAGAGGAGGTATCTGGGGAATACGAGGAGGTTAAAAAAAAACATTTTATCTGCATTGGCAACCTTCCAGGGATCTAATGAGGAATTCTGGTCAAACCTACACTGAGTTTGTAAGGAACAAACAGACTAATTTCGATAGTTGGATATGAGCTTTAAAATTCCAGCAAAGCTATAATGCCCTTAGAGAGGTTAGTACTTGGAGGAATTCAAAAATTCACTGCCTGAAGTCGTGCAAACTCAGGTGGTATAGCAGAGTGTAAACAGCAAGGTTAGTTGCTGAAATGGCTGATGATTATGAACTGGTCCATAAACTTGGTTTGGCTTCCAGAACCAGTTCTGGTCTCTGAGGGACAGAAATTGGAGCAAAGAGATATCCTCACGTGCAAAGGGAAAGGTAGGTAACAGTGTAGATCATAAGGATAATTTACCACAGTAATAAAGAAAACCTTGAGGGGGACAAAGAAGTTAAAATACTATGGTGTTTGAATTGTAATAAACTGGGCCACACAAAATCACAGTGTTGGTGAGCTGGGAGAAAACCAGATGGAGGATAACAGACAAGCCTGGAAGTTTTGTTAGACTCATAACAAAAAGCATAAGGGAAGGTAGGCAACTGCCTCAGAGTGTACAAAATGATCAGTGGACGTGCCAATTCTGCATAAAAAACATACATGAAAGGGTAAAGCTTATTCACATAGGCCAAGAGTAATTGGTAAGGAGGTTCCAATATTAATTGACACAGCATTTTTTCAGTCTGTAATGCTGAGGGGTGAGGCTTTATGCACTCTTGAGAGACTATTACCAGAAAATATGCTGGTAACAGGAATTCATAGTGAGGCAAAAAGTGCTCAGTTATGTAAAGTGTGGCTGGAGAGTCCAGAGAAGTGTGGAGAATGTGTGGTCGGAGAACTGGACCCCTAACTCTCAGCTCCCGAATAAAATTTGTCCTTGCAAATAATATAGCTGATTCACTGGTAGGCGTGCTGCCTACTCTAGTTGAAAAGCCAGTGGAGATGCAGGCAACTGAAAACCTGGAAAATGTTTAACCATGAATTTCCCCTGATTGCGTGATCAGAAGATCACAGATACACAGGTTTTAGCAGGATAAAGGCACAGATAAGGAAGCTGACGTAGAGTTATCCGAAAGTTTCTTTTTGATCGGATAAGTGGAACAGAGAAGGAACAAGTAGGAAAACATGAACACTTTTGTAGCTCTGGTAAGCTGATTGAATTACAGCAGAAAGATGAGGAGTTAAAAAATTTATATCAAAAGATATTTAACAAGAAAGAAAATGAATGCATTCCTGTGTGTTATTACTTAACAAATGATGTCGTAATGCGGATATGGAGATCAGCGTACATTGAAGCAGATCAGACGTGGACAGAAATTCTTCAAATTATTTTACCTGTTCGGGTATAGAAAGGAGGTGCTGCGAGTGGCACAAGAGCTACCACTTGGATATCATTTCGGGGTGAGGGCATTACAGGCTGAAATACAAAGATTTTTTCACTGGCCTGGACTACACAAAGATGTAGTTGAATATTGTCAAGTGTCTCAAACATGTCACACAGGCAGTAATAAAACCTGCAACTTTAATACCGATTCCAGCATTTGAGGAAACTTTCACAAGAATCTTGATAGATTGTGTAGGTCCCCTACCTCAAACAAGAGTGGGAATAAGTATTTATTAACAATAATGGATGTGTCGATTAGATTTCCAGAGGCAGACCCATTATGCAGCATTCCAGCTAAAAGAGTTGTGGAAAAAAATTCTCCTTTTTTAATTAGGTACGGACTACTAATAGAGATCCAGACAGATCAAACCTCACATCTGAACTATTCAAGTAGGTGATTGATAACTTGGGAATCAAGCAATTCAAAGATACTACGTAGTATTCGGAATCACAGTGAGCATGAGCGAGATGGCATCAAACAGTGAAGACCATATTGAGGGCTTTTGGTCAGGATTATCCAGATGAATGTGATAAGGAAATTCCTTTTGAACTCTTTGTGATCAGACACGCACGGAATGAATTGACCAAATTCAGACTATTTGAATTAATTTGTGGGCATGAAGTAAAAGGACCATTACCATTGGTTAACGAGAAATTAATAAATCATAATTCAGAGACCACTTCAACAGGAAGTGGATCAGAAATCACAAATTCGCAATTTTGCAATTGGGAATAAGGTATTGGTGTTACTTCCAGTAACAGCTGAGCCTTTAGAAGCAAGTTTTAGTGTACCTTATCAAATTGGGGAAGAAATTGAATGAGGCGAACTACTTGGTACGGACTCCAGACAGGATGAGATCTCACAGAGTGTGTCATGTGAATTTGCTCAAAAGGTATTTTGAAATGGAAGAGAAGCAAGTGGAGACGGTGTTAATGATTACAGCACAGAGTGAAGAACCAAGTTCAGAGGATTCTGAATTGGACATTCCTCAAATCAAATTGAACAATGAGAAAGTTGTCAAAAATTGGGATAAACTATTGAGTTACCTTACACAAGAAAAGCAAAGTGACCTGAAAGAGTTATTACGATATCGTGGAGAGATATGCGGCAATAAACTGGGAAATATGAACATAATTGTGCATGATGTAGACACAGGGGATTCTGTTCTGATTAAGCAACATCCTTATAGGCACATGTTCAGAAGTAGATAGAGCGCACACTCCAAGATGTCATAATTAAGGACAAAAATATCAGATTGCTTAGATGGAACTTGTGGCTGCAGCCATTCAATCTGACAACTGTGCATATGGCAGGTCGCGAAAACGTGAAAGCTCATGAGTTATTGAGACTCGAATGAGATACGAAGGTGTTCGATGGTGGGTGTACCGCGGCCTGAATTTGCATAGGTTTGTGTTTGAATGTTTACAGTTAGTATAGTGTATCTGTTTGTGTTGAGACTACTAACTGGGTTCGAAGGGTTAAAATGCAGCCAGCTTTTAGCATCGATGGTTCTTTTTTTAGGGGGAGGAGACATATCACAAAGCAAGTTCCTTTTTTGTCTAAAAGCTGTTCCTTGGCTCAAGGAGACTCTGTCCTTGATTTTTTTCAGAGGTACAATAAAACGGGGCAAAGCTCAGATCAGTCTAGTTTGGTACAGAGATGAAAAGGATTTTCAGAGGCCTTTTGTTTTTATGGAAATAAATGAGACTTCAGGCCAAAGTGGTCATGCTTTATAAGTGACCAGTATAATGAACGGAGAGTGGTGAGCTATTTTTGCTGAACTAGCTGAGCTGAGCAGTTTTCAGTTGAGTTTTGAACTGGGAAGTTCGACTGGGAGCTGTGTGGAAACTCTCTCTCTTTTCTGATATTCAACTTCAACCTGGAAGTATGTGTTCCATTTATACTGGTTTTTATTGGGAGTTTGCGCATTGGGACTATTGTATATATTCAGAATAGCATAATTAAGTCTAGCTGAATCGGTTGAATTCTGTTGTGATTCTTTATTCTGTTCTTTGAGTTTTATTGTTTAATTTTATGAATAAAGTTTTTGTCTGTTTTAAAATCTAGCAGTCAACCTAGCTAAATTACTCTGGGTAATTTTCATTGTACACTTACCGAAACAAATTGCAAAGGTAATCTCTGGGCTGCTGCTTAAAAGTGTTTTGAGTGGTCTCGCCTAGTCCGTAATATCTCGGAGATGGAAGGTGCCTCCTTGGGACTTGGTACAAACCAATCACTTTCCCTCCTCATGGTCAGCATAACACGTGTGTACCATGAGCAATGGGGCCAGGAGGAACAACATGGAGCAGTCTGTCTGTGCAGTCTATGCCTTATTGATTTGTCGTGTTGCAGCAACAATGACATCCTCCTATTTCAGTGTAACAGTTTGGAGGGGCTGTATGGCCTCTTCAGTTCATGTGTCAATGTCTCGAGGGACTGAATGTCTTCCTCCTGGCCAGAGGGAAGGCATTCAAGGACTTCAGTGGGAAGCCCGTGGTGCCTGCCTACCAACACGTTGTGCTGACTAGACTCGATCTTCCTGAGTCATAGGAGACAAACGGAAGGCTGAAAAAACACTGCAAGACAGGCAGCATCATGAGCTGGGAAAGTCAACATTTCAGGTATAAATGTCCTTCAGAACTGGATTGGTGGATAGGAGGAGCTGCAGATAAAGACTGAAGGGGGTGGTTGGGGTGGGGAGATCGGGGGATGGTGAGTTATGGATATGTGGACACAAGTGGTGTGTGCAACCTGATTGGGCGATTGGAGGGATGAATCCCGTTGGCAGCTGAAAGGTAGGCTGGTTAGGTGGAATGGAAGACCTCCCAGTCACTTCCTATTTCAATTCTCTTTCCCAATCCCTTTCAAACATAGCCATCCTTGGCCTCCGCCAGTGCCACAATGAACCAAACCATAATTTGGAGGAACAAGATCTCATCTGTCACCTGTGCAGCCGACACCCGGGAACTCAACATTGAATTCTCCAATTTCAAATAACCTCCCTTCAAATGCCCCGACTCCCTTCCCAGGCTCTCCCCTCCCTTCCATTCCTCTGAGCAAGCTTTTGTCCAGCTACCAACTGGATTCAGCCCTCCCATCAACAACTCACTGATACCCTTCATCTGTGTTCACTTATCTCCCACCTCGCCACTCTGGCTCCTCCTCCCTCACCCGCCCCTTTATCTATAGACCCCCTTACTCCCATCCACAGTCCTGACGAAGGGTTATATCCAAGGCGTTCACTTCTCAAAGTCTTGATGCTGCCTTGCTTATTTTGTTCTTCCAGCTTCCTGCGTGTGTATTTTGGATTCCAGTACCTTTTTTTTTAAATTGTCTCCTTGTGTAATAGGTAGGAGTGAGTGAACGCATTGTGCCTCTTGTTATCCAACAGATCAGATGGGCTGAATGGCTTTCTTATATTACTGTGAAACCAGCTAAAGTTGCTAAAGGAGTTCCTCTTTCTTTTAATCGTGGAAATGTTTAGTGTCCAGCAATGCTTTTGATTCATGTTACCTTTATATAAACAGCACAAGCTTGAATGTTGTCCAGATTTGATACTTTAGTACTTTAGGAGGTGACTCATTGTTCTGAACATTGTATAATCTTCACAGAACATCCCCACCTCTGATCGTATGACGTAAGGGAAAGACATTGATGAAGCAGCTGAAGATGTTTGTGCCAAAGAAGCCATCCTGAGGATTGCTCACAGGGATATCCAGGGACTGGGAGGATTGATGTCAACCAGCCCAATTGTGTTCTGAATGATTCAACCAGTGGGGAGTTTACAACTGATTCCCATTAAGTTAAATTTTGTTCTGTCTCCTTGACATCTCGCTCAATCAAGTACTGTCATGATATCAGGGCCAATCACTTTACACTGTTTTCATATCTTTTATCCATGTCAACAGCCCAAGGTATATGTGTGGGGAGTGTTTCCTTCTCTCAGAGGGTAGTGATGATTGGGACCAGACAGTTGGGGAGGCCAAATCACTGAAATGTTTGGGGGGTGCGAGTGGGATTCCCTTGATCCCAGCTGCCTGTACCTGAGCCACGTCCCAAGTTCGAACATGAACCTGTGGACTAGTTTTGTCCCTCTCCATAACTATTTGAAAACTAATAGAACACTCTATATACTGCTTGAGGAAACTTTCCTGACGCATTTAACAGATTCTATCTCATCAAATCCCTTAATGCTCTGGCCGTTCCAGTCTGTATTAGAAAAATGAAAATCCCGTATTATGATAACCCTATTGCTCCTGCAGGTCTCCCCTCTCTACCTGCATATTTGTTACTCTCATTCCTGTTGACTCTTTGGGGGTCTATATTACAATCCCAATCACCTCACTATTCCATTCGTATTTCTTAACTCCAACTACAAAGCCTCACTGGGTGATCCATCAGTTATTCTATCTCTGATTACTGCTGTGGGACACCCCTTAATCAGAAATGCAATTCCCCCTCCCCTCCTTCCACCATTTCTGTTTCACCTGAAGCACCTGTTCCCTAGCACATTAAGCTCTCAGTTCTATCCATCACTTAGCCATATTTCTGTAATGGCTATAATTTCTCAGTCCCACCTACGTATCCACGCCCTGAGTTCATCGGACTTACCTGTCAGCCCTCTTGCATTGAAACAGATGCAATTTAATCCAAAATGCATTACTTCCTCTCTGTCGTTTTCCAGCCTAACCTTACTATTTCTATTTACTCTGTCTCCTTCCACTTGCCTCCCTGCTCTTGAGGATACGACCACCTGCCAATCTAGTTTAAACCCTCCCTTGTAACCCGAGCAAAACTGGCCGCCAAGATATCCTCTCCAGTGCATGTCTCGGACGGTAATCTCCCTCTCATGAGATTATCACTGTCAAGGTTTTTTTTAAAAATGTTTCTCCTAGCTCTCTGTAATCACGCTGCAGGACCTCGTCCCTATTTCTACGGGTATCATTTGTGCCAACATGCATTATGATTTCTGGCTGCTCACCGTCCTCCTTGAGAATATTCTGCAGCCACTTGGAGACATCCTGGTCCCTTGCACCTGGCAGGTAGCCCACCATCCTGGATTCCCGTTTGCGACCACAGAATCTCCGAACTGTCCCTCTAACAATCGACCCTCCTATCTTTACCATCCTGTTTACTTTAACCCTTTCCCGTGGTGCCCCAGAGCCAGTGGTAATACCACCAACCTGGCGACTGCTGCTTTCCCCTGAACGGTCATCTCCCCCAACAATCCAAACTGGTCTACTTGTTATCGAGGGGAATGGCCACATCAGATTCGTGTACTCCCTGCCTACTCACTTTGCCATTCCTGGTGGTACCCATCTACTCTCTGCCTGGAACATGATAGGAAGCAAGGAACGCCTGTTGGGATTAAATTGTGTTTATTTAAATACAACAGGACTGACAGGTAAGGCTAATGAACTCAGGACGATGAACGTTGGACTGGAATATTACAGAAACATAACTAGGGTCGTGTCTATGAATTTGTCAGTATCTCGGATGACCCTGAGTGCACCCTAGATAAGATTACCTACAGTGGTCCACCAAGTCCGTACCAACCTACCGAAGAGCAGCCCACCCAGACCCACTCCCCTATGCGCAACACTACTGGTCATTTAGCATGACCAATTCACCTAACCTGCACATCTTTGGACTGTGGGAGGAAACCGCAGCACCCAGAGGAAACCCATGCAGACACAGGGAGAATGTGCAAACTCCACATAGACAGTTGCCCGAGGCAGGATTTGAACCCTGATCGCTGGTTCTCTGAGGCAGCAGTGCTAACCCAAGAGCCACCGTGCCGCCCAACGTCGCTCCCTAACACGGTCTCCCAGGATCTAAAGCTAAGTGCAGTGCCCACACGTGTAGCCATCAGTGACGGTGGAAATCTCCCCCTGAGCAACCACATACCATAAGAGGAGCATGCGACTGCCTAAATGCCATCTCGACTGCTGTAACAATAAAGTTAAAAGGACTATATTTGAGTTTACCTGTACATTTTGCTGAGATGGAGCTGTCCGAAGCCTCTCGTGCCAAAGACTTACCGCTTACTCTGCTACCAACGGCATGTCTCTCTATCTCTCCATATTTAATTTTGGTCAGGGAAGGAAGGAGACACGACAGTGATGTAGTGTTTAGGCCTTCAGCACTCTTTGACACCTGGCCTCTGACTACCTGTTCCCCAGTGCAGGTCGCTGCTTGGCCTTGGAGGGTGTCTTGCTGAGGTCTTCCTTCTAGTAGTGGTGACTGTGTCGATGCAAATCCTCACCCCGACAAGCAATCCGTGTTATCGCAGTCCTCTCATACTTTCTGTCTATTAGTATCGCGTTTATGAATTCCTTGAATCCCTCGATTGCATTCCAAACACTGTCTCACTCCATCGTGAGAGAGATGGTGTTCTTGTGAATACAGGGCTATTGGAAAAGAACACCATTAGACATAGAGGCAACAATATGTTTATCCTCTCACTGAGTCTGCTTTTCCTTCGATTAGGTGATATTTATTTTGTTAATCCCCCATTCCACTTTCCTGTGATTTCCCCGTAACACTTGTATAAAAACCTGTCTGTCTCAGCCTTGATGTTTAATGATCCAGCCTCAACAGCCCTCCGAATTTTCTAGAATTGTTTACTTTTCACTGATGTGAGACTTGGTCTTTAATCTGGTGATTTGTCCACTATATCTTACATAAAATTCCAATTCTTCCTCAGGTCCTGTATCAATTTGCTCAAGGGTCAAACGGTCACTCTCCCTGAATCCAAGAACTGCTTCTCCAAACTGAAGACAGATTCATAGCATGTTTTTAACCTATTCTCTGGCTCTGTAAACAGGCTGCCTCCTTAGTCCCTAATACTCCCATTCTTTCCCGCGTTATCCTCTTCCCATTAGTAAACCAAACAAAAATTACTTTGGATTCTTGCTAATCTTACCCGCTAAAGTTTTATCAACCTTCCTTCTGCTCTTCCACTGATTTTTTAAGTTTAGTACTACGCTTTCTATATTCGTTTAGGTCCTTCATTGACCTGCTCACTTGGTGCCAGAGTTAAGCTTTTCATTCCTTTTTCATCCTATTCGGAATTTGTGTCGACATCTGAGGTTCTCTGGGTTTGTTTACTTAAATTTTATCTTCGGTGTAACATGCTGGGCCGACACTGTCATCAATTCAATTTTAATCAAATGATCCCCCAACCCCCGCCCCATCTTGTTCTGCGACACTTTCACCCAGACGCAACTGCACTTTGGCCAGATCCTGTCATTTGTTTCCATAAAATCTGTCTCTCCAATGCAAATAGCTCTTATTTTTCTAACATTGTTGGGGTCTTTTCCTTAGCAAAGTCAAAATGTGTGATATCACAGTCACTGGTCCTATAATGCTCTCCCACTTCTAGCTGGAACAGCTGACTGGCTTCGTTCCCCACAGTGAGACCCAGCGCTGCACTGCCCATTGTTGTATCTGCTCTACGTTGATATAAGAAGCTCTCTGGAATAAATTTCAAAACACCTGCCCCCTCTTCAAAAGTTATCATTGACCTAATGAATGTTTGGGATTGAAATGCCTGAACATAATGATCCTATTATTGTGTTTACACATCTCAATAACTTGGTTATGTACCTGCTCCCGTACTTTCCTTTAACTGGGGGTCTATAATATATCCCTAGCAGTGTTTCTGTCATGGTTTTGATCCTGAGCTCTAAACACCAAGCCTCATTAGAAGATCATTTCAAGATATCGTCCCTTCTTCCGCCAGTAACTGACTCCATAATTAAAAAGGCAACACCAGTTCCTCTTTTACCCTCTCTGCTGTCCTGACTATAGTTCTGGGAACACAGAATATTGAGTTGTCAGCCCCGACCTCCCAAAAACACATCTCTCTAATGGCAAAAATGTCACACTTCCACATGCCACCTCGTTTCCTTATCATATCTGTCTGTCTGATAATATTAGCAGCGTTAAGGTAAAGCACATCCAACCTGGAATATATCACCTGGAATGCTCTGCACCTCGGAATTCTTCAGTCATTCATTGTTCGTTATCAACCTGTCCAATTCATGAAACAAGACTGTTACTCTAGGACTGAATGAATATCTGTTGAATTTGAATTTCGGTTTTAGTAAATGTGTTCATCAAATGCAACTTTCAAGAACTGAACAGTCAGATCCAGATACAACGAGTTTCTGCTGATTAGTTCCCTGCTCAGTGTGCAGAGGGGACAGCCCTCAGTAATGGAGAAAATGAGGACTGCAGATCCTGGTGATCAGAGTCGAAAATTGTGTCGCTGGAAAAGCACGGCCAGTCAGGCTGCATCTGAGGAGCAGCAGAGTCAAATCTTCCCATGTATTCCATTCCATAATATACAGGATATTGGTAACCATACTTGGTCAGGAAGGCAGCACTCTACAGAGCCCTGAAATTGAAAGCAGTCAATCAGTTGGTTGGACAGGGAGTAAACAAGTTGCACTGAAATACAGATTGATTGAAGTACAAACATAAAGATAGATAAATCCCTCGGCCAGATGGGAAACACACTAGGTTACTACAGGAAGAGAGGGTAGAGATTTCTGTGCCTTTGGCGATTGTCGTTGCGTCTTCAGTCTCCATTGGAGTAGCGTCGGTTGATTGGAGGGTGGCAAATGTTCGTTCCTTGTTCAGGCAAGGAAACAGGTATTTTCCTGAGAATGACAGTCCAGTCAGTCTTGCATCAGTATTGGGCAGAGTGTTGGAGAGGATTCTGAAAAATTATCGTTTGATTATAAATAGTCAGCATGGCTTTGTGAGGGGCAGGTCATACCTCACAACTCTTATTGGATTCTTTGAGGATGGGATTAAGCACACTGAAGAAGGTAGAACAGTGAATGCGGAGTGCATTGCTTTTAACAAGGTGTTTGATAGGCTTCCCCGTGGTAGTTTCATTCAGAAAGTAAGGAGGCATGACATACAGGGAGACCTATCTGTCTGGATACAGAATTGGCGAGCCCATAGAATACAGAGGGTGGTGGTAAATGGGAAGTATTCAGTGTGGAACTAGGTGAGCAGTGGTGTTCCGTAAGGATCGATTCTGGGACCTCTGCTGTTTGTGATTTTGATAAATGACTTGGATGACGAAGTGGAAGGGTAGGTTCGTAAGTTTGATGATGTAACACAGCTTCGTGGAATTGTGGATAATATGGAGGGCTGTTGTTGTTGCAACAGGACATTGACAGGATGCAGGACTCAGCTGCTAAGTGGCAGATGGTGTTCAATATGGAAAAGCGGGATACGATTCATTTTGGAAGGTCGAATTTGAATGCAGAATACAGGGTTAAAGGCAAGATTCTTACATTGTGGAGGAACAGGGGGATCATATGGTCCATGGCATAGCTCCCGCAAAGTTGCCACCCAGGTTTATAAGGTTGTTAAGGAGGTGTTTGATGTGTTCATTAGCTGAGGGATTGAGTTTAAGAGCTGCAAGGTGATGCTGCAACACTATGGATCCCTGGTGAGTCCACACTTAGAATAATGTGATCAGTTCTGGTTGCGTCGTTATAGGAAAGATGTGGAAGCTTTGGTGAGGGTGCTGAGGAGATTTATCAAGATGCTGCCTGGACTAGAGGGCATATCTTACAAAGAAAATTTAAGGGAGCTCGGGTGTTTTCCTCATTGGAACGAAGAAGAATGTAAAGTGACTTGACAGGGGTGTTCAAGATGATGAGAGACATAGATAGATTGGATAGCCAGAGACTTTCTCCCAGGGTGGAAACGGCTCTCTAGGGTATATGATTGGAGAAAGGTTTAGGGGAGATGTCAGAGGTAGGTTCTTTACACAGAGAGTGGTGTGTGTGTGCAATGAACAGCCAGCAGTTGTAGTAAAATCAGCTATATTAGGGGTATTTAATTGGATAGCACATGAATGATAGTATAATGAAAGGTATGTAGGTTAGTCTGATCTTAGAGTAGGATAAAATGTCGACATAACGTCAAGGGCCGAAGGGACTGCACTGTGCTGCACTGTTCTATGTTTCCAGTTTCACCCAGCTTGTGGATTCTCATCAATTGTTGAATGTGTGAGGGAGCGATGTGTGTGAGTTCAGGAAGCTTTGGAGGGTATAAGGCCAAAACCTCCAGTTATGGTGTGCATTGTTACAGTCACCTGAAAACCAGTATAATCTGTGTGGTTACTTAGACCAGACAGAATCCACCAAGTTCAGTTATTAATGCGATTTTTGGATTGCCGTTTGCTGCTGGTTATTTCACATACATTCTACTGTGTGACCCATGTAGTAATCTCTGACCATTCACAGAGATGGACAATTTTATTTTGATACTGGAGAATGTGAAGGTGGCATTTATTGGATATGGCTTTAGTGATTTCTTTGTGAGACACAAGGCACTGCAATAGATTGTCAACTTGTTAACGTCTTCACCCATGTCTGATCCGGGGTGCAGATGTATGGAGTCTGGGAGGCAGGTTAGATTTCATCACCATAGGTAACTTGTATGGTGTGATTATGGCTCTCCATGTCAACACGTATGCTCTCTGGGCCAGTCTCTGACTGAAGATGAATTTTAAAACTTGGTTTCTGGTCAGCCATTAGTATTTAACGTGGACAACATTTTTACCTACACTGAGACCAGTGATAGTCTGTTGGCGTGTTCTACTCCTGCCCAAGGTGGATTCCAAACTATTTATTTTGAAGTAATGTTTGGCTGACTGCCCAGAACCACGTTAGATTCTCCATGCACAGATTGTGGAACAGGCCACTGAGTCTCTGTTTCACAGGCAGCTGTGAGGTCCAATAACACTGTAAATGGTTTCAGATCTATTTGAAACAATTTTCAGCGTAGCTCCTTGCAAGGATTTGAGTTTACTGACCCCGAACAATAATCGGATGTTTGCTATATTTCACGAATTGGGCAAATCTAAGACGTGAATGATAATCATTCAAGTGAACTATAATCTCTTAAATCAGTTATGGTGATTCTATATTTATGGAACTAAAATATAAACTCCTGTCACGATTTTCTAACAAAGAACTAAAGTATGTACATTTTATTTTATCGAAGAAAGAACTTAACTCTTGTAATCAGAATTAGATATTCAATGTCAGGGTTCAAAGCAATGTTTTGCCACTCCAATATTTTTAAAGTGGATGGCTTCTGAATGATTGCATGTTCAGAGTGAGCAAACGATTGAACATACAAATAGAATTAGCGTTCTTATACACATATATAAACAATCAGTTTAATTTCTCACTGAAATGTACGATCTTCAGCTATTTGCCAGCAATTCAAAAACAGCAATAATGCAACATGGACTGTGAATATTAAACTAAATAAATTATTTGTGTTACCAAAGTTTGTGAGAAGATTTGTAGCTCGGGTGCTCATTGTTGTGGTTCTGTTCACCGAGTTGGGAGGAATGCCGGAGGAAAGATCACAGAAGCGCTTCACAGGAGGCTCCCAAGCACCGAGGATGTCACCTAGACAGGGGACGAAACATCTGCAACACAAATTCCAATGGGAATCCTGTGCCAACCGCCTAAGCGCCACAATCGAACAACTCCGGTTCCTGCATGCAACACAAATTCCCAGCTCGGCGAACAGAACCACAACTATTTGTGTTACCAAATTTTAGTGAATAATAATTTGAAAACTTCCAATTTTTAGAATGAATGATGTTTAATATGAAACGTGAAGAGTGAAAAATAAACAATGAACATGATATCGTGTAAGTTAAAAGTCAGAGATTTCCAAAGAGTTTTGTGACAAAGCAATGATATATATTTTGTTTTAGTAATTGAAATTCAGCATGTAAAATATTCATGTTCTGAGTAATAATTAGACTTCACAATGAAGCTGACCTTGCAATACTTGCATTTTAAATGCTTATTCTGCACCAAATAATCAGATATTTGCGAGCATTTACACTGTAAAATAATTGGATACTGACTTTAATTCACAGCTGGCAAATGATAGAGTACAAAACTTTAAAGTACAGGAGGAGGCTATTGGCCATTATGTATAAATCAGCTCCAAAATGTCTCCCAAGCACCCCCCATTTGCCAGCCCTCTCTCTGTTGCCCGTTAAATTCATAATTTCCAAATATATATCTAGTTCTCTTTTGAATCTTCATCCCCAACTTTCCCAGCCAGTCAATTCCAATTCGTAATAACTCTCTAAATAAAGACGTTTTTCCTTATTTTACTCCTAGCTCTTTTGCTGACTACCTTGAAATTAGAATTCCTTGATGCTGTAATGCCAACTAATAGAGTATTCTTTTTCGACTCTGCAACTTTTTCCATACTTTTGAGCACCGCAATAAATTCACATCTTTGTCTGTTCTGCTCTAGGAACAATAAGCCTTGCATGAACTGTAACAAACACTACAACGGAAAACAAGCCTAAAACAAGTCACCAGGATATATGAACATCAACTAGCTACAAAAGACATGATCCCAACACTAATTTCTTATGTACTGATGAGGAAGTACGCCACTTTGACTAGGTCTCCGTATACATCTTAGGATAGGCCAAACGGAGACAAGCACAAGAATTCCTAGAAACATGGCATTCCAACCGGAACTCCATCAACAAACACATCAATTTTGACTCCATCTACCATCCTCTGAGAAAAAGGGCCTGAAATGACATCATCGACACAGGAAATTACATTACCAACTCAAGGAAACTGAAACAGTAAAATAGAAAGTGGGAGATAACACCAGCACTTCACTGGAGGCTAACTTACTGAGTACAGTTAATGGAACAAACCAGGAACAGCCATTAGCTATTGCTTCAGAATATATCTGAGTGTTCGTGGCTGCCACCACACAGAATAATTGAATGAAAATGCGAGCCTGCACCACCACGTGCATATCCAAAGGCTTTTTAAAAAGTTTATGAGATTACCTGCTCAATCACCCGCCTCGGCAATGTATTCCATGCACATATCCCCAGGATCTGAACGGCGGCACACTGGTTAGCACTCCTGCCTTAGAGCGCTGGGGACCCAGGTTTGATTCCAGCCTCGGGTGACTGCCTGTATGGATTTTGCACATTCTCCCCGTGTCCGCGTGGGTTTCCTCTCGGTACACCGGTTTACTCCCACAATCCAAAGATGTGCAGGTTAAGTGAATTGGCCATGCTAAATTGCCCAAAGTGTTCATGGTTGTGTAGGTTAGGTACATTAGTCAGGGGTAAATATAGGAGGAACGTGTTTGGATGGGTTACTCTTTGGAGGGTCAGTGTGGATTTGTTGGGCCGAAGGGCCTGTTTCCACCCATATGAGCTTTATATTCTATGTCTGTGCCGCCCTCTCAGTTCAATACAGACTCCACAAATTCTCTCTCCATCCCCTGCCTTTCACTTTAAGAATGTTTCCCTATGTTTTTAACCCTTCGAGTAAAGAAAACAGCTGTTGACTGTTCATTTTCTCCGTATCCCTTATGCTCTTGTATACCTGTAATATGTTCCCTCCTCAACCTTTCCGGCTGTAAAGACAAAAGGAGCACGATTAGCCCTCGCCCTTCGCAGTTTTAATACTCAATTGTCTTGTTAATTCAGATGTGCATTATCTCACATTTATCAGTGTTAAACTTCATCGGCCATTCATCTGGATATAGAAATCACCTGTTTATATCGTCCTATAGCATAACCCTTTCCTCATCACTGTGAAGCATCCATCTAATCTTTGTATCATCCCCAACATTAGTTATCATTCCACTGCCATCCATTTTCCACATTCTCACCATCATCATTTATGAATATCACAAACAAACCTTGATTTCCTTCCTGTTCTCCAGATGTTATTCACAAAGGAATAATTAAGAATTCCAGTCTCTTGTTGTTCTTATTTTTGGGAATTCACAGAGTGATGTAGTTAACACCGATTATGAGAGTGCTGCAAATGCCATTTTTGACACAAAGTTAAATTCACCTTTTTCACTCTGTCCCTCGGCATGTCTTATTCATAAAGCTTGTAACTAATTTAGGGTGAACTACGGTTTTGGCACCTTGCACTGGAACATTGCCCTTTTGTGTGGCACTGTGCTTTGTAATAATAGTCAGAACTGAGAAATTTTTCATCTGCAGGATGGACACAGACTCATTGCTTGAATCAGCTAATGTGATGAGGATAAATATTCAATTAAATTCTACGTTATGGACAAACTGCAGGAGATGAAATCATATTCTCATGTCTACCTTGAATTGGAAGCAAATACATACTGTTAAAAAATTCAAAAATGTTGATACACAACATCAGGGGAGAAGAAAACACGTTACCTGCATTTGATGGAGATACTAAACTATAGAGTGAATGTACAATCTGATAAAGAATCAAGTGATAGAAAAAGAACTACATCAAGTCTCAATTTTCAATTGAATCAGTTCCCAATTTTTATTAACAGTGGTGGTTTTCACCCAACCTCACCTTTCCAAAAACAAGCTTTTCCCAGTCACTAAAACGTCATTAGCCATTCTTCCTCCCCCTTCCTACACTTTCTTTACACTCCTACTTCCCTTGCACTACCCCTTCTGCTGCCACATACTCTTCCACTGATGATATCTCTTCACACCCTTCTTCTGCCACTCCCACTGTAAGATACACCAATTCCCTAGTTAATCCCACTTTCACTGGCCATCCCTTACCCTTTTTGCTATCCACTGGGGAGATGGGAGCTGCTGGCTTCTGTGCTGCTATTGGTCAGCACTGAATGATGAGATTGAGATGATCAATGCCCAATAGGAACAGACAATAGTTTATGTCTGTCATTGACCAATGCACCGTGAATAGAGTGTTTTTTTTTTCCCCATAGAGAGTGGAACTATTCATCCCAAATAGGAAACACCTCTCCTCAGAATCAGAAGTCCATGCATTTGTTTGTTCTTAAACGTTGCGAAGACAGTGATCACCTTGTTCAAATATGCCGTGTTCTACCCTTTTTCTCTTTAGTATTTTAACTTATTTTCTAATGTCAGTTGAGGTGAGATCATAGCAACTTCCCTTGCCATCAAAGTAGTATTTGACTCATGTAGCATCATTGACCCTCAGGAAACTGCGGTCAACGGGAATCAGAGGAAATTCTGTGCTGGCAATTTCCTCAATGAACAATGACACCTTCCCGAGAGCTATTGAGGATGACAAATAAACGCTGTCCTTGCTAGTGCATCCAAAACCATGGATACATTTGTCTTATTAATAACATCAAGATACATTCAGTTTTCACAGTTTGGTCTAAAATCTCAGAAAAGTAAGACCTTGCTATTGAGTGTCACCCCAATGAAATCAGAGCATTACAATAAGACAATGATTCCGATTATTTTCAATCATTTACTTTCTGAGGACCGGTCGTACGGTGTCATTACCACTGAGATCAACACTTTCTCTGTTCAACAGCATCACATCACATTGGTTCAAGGCTGCACTGTTCCCCAATTCTATTTCATTCTCCAGCTCATTCGCCATGCTCGCCAGATATACGAGGCCCACAAAATGGAATAACTTAGAGATGCCTATGAGCCTCTGGCACCTGCCACCCATGCCCTGTAATCTGAGTCCATCCCCTTCCCCAAGCCCACCTCCTGTCGTGTATTCACCATCCCTCCTAACCTTCCACGCTCTAATGCTGAATGTTCTGTACTCAGCAAAGATCTCAGCTTTAATCCTCTGTGCCCCCAATTTAATGAATTTCAGGCGCGACAGAATGTTGAACTTCTCTTCCACCGTCTTCTCCTCGGTGTCCATTTCTTCGTGCAAGAGTACACTCCCCATCCCATAGACCTTCGCCCAGCTCCAACACTCTCCCTCCACCTGGACCCATTCCTCTGGCGTTTACTTGAACTCAATCTGTTCATTGAGAACGCTCCATGGGAGTTTGGTTGTCTTAAATTCTCTGTATCCCCCTCACCCGATCCAACCTATCACCCTCTGAACAGATTGCATGCTGTATGCTTCGATCCAACCCTGACTATGTTTTTCAGCCTGTGCCAATAAGGGTGGTGCTGCGGTAGTCTGGTGGACTCAGCTCTACACTTCAGAGGCTGAGTGCCAGCTCTCAGATACCTCCACATATCACCCTCTTGTCCATATCCCTACCATGGCACATCAGGTTATTTTATTAACTAAATCTGACCACATTTCATCTGGAGATTCTCACGCACTCACCCCCCCCCCCACCCAAACACACACACATACTCACCCCCTACCTAACTGTCCAGAAAATGATGGTCCTCTGATAGCAGAGTTCGCTTTTATCTGCTCCTGAAAACCCACGAACAGAACTGTCTGGGCAGACCCATTGCTTCAGCATGCTCCTGCCATACAGACGGGGTGCATGGATACAGACATGGGCCCAAGTTATATCTGTTCCTTCATGGGGTACGTCGACCTTTCCTTGTTCCAGTTCTATTTCAGCCCCCATCCACAACTCTTTCTCCGATAGGTAGATGATTTCGTCGCTGCTTCTCCTCTCTCTTCTCCAAAATTGGAAAAGTTAATCGTTTCCAATTTGCACCCCTCTCTCATTTTCACCTGGTCTATCTCTGACTCCTCCCTTCCTTTCCTCGACATCTCTGTTCTATTTCTGGGGATAGACCGGTCACTGATATCCAGCATTAACCCACCAACTCCCAGAGCTACCTGGAGTATACATCCTCACACCCTGTTTCCTGCAAAGACTTCAATTAATTCTCTCAGTTCTTCCGTCTCCATCGCATTGCTTCTGATGATGTTAACTACAAAAATGTGGCCTCTGATATGTCCACCTTCTTCCTCACCCAAGAACTCCCCAGCACTGTTATCAACAGGACCCTCAACCAGTTCCGACCCATCTCCTGCACTTTTACCCTCAGCCTCTTTTTTCCCGCCTGCAACAGTGTTAGAGTTCCCCTTGTCCTTACCTACCATCCCACTAGCATTCACATGCAAAAGATCATCAGTCCGCATTTACCCCACCTCCAGCGAGATGCCACCACTAGACACATATTTGCCTCCTCTCCCTTTTCCGCCTTCTGAAGTACCACTTCCTCCAGGACACCCTGGTCCGCTCGTTATTCACTCCCAACACCCCTCCCCCCCCCCCCACCTCCCGCACCCCCACCACAGGTCCACATCACTTTCTCCTGCCAGGGGTGTTACATTTCCCATTTACCTCCACCCTCCTCACTATCCAAGAGGCCAAACATACCTCCCAGGTGAAGCTGCGTGTACAAACATTTCCCACAATCCGATCTACTGCATTCGCTGCTCACATTGTGGGCTGCCCTACTTTGGGGAAACTAAAGGTAGACTGGGTGACCTCTTCACAGAATATCCAAGATGTATCTATGCAAAAGTCAGTGTCTCGCAATTGGTTTGTCTCACAATGCAATACGTCATCGATATTTAGAGCCCTGTGAAACATAGGAACTTTGTAATTTCTCATTTAATGTCCATAACAAATTATTCGAGATTCAACTGAGATAGCAGCTTTGCTTATATCGTTCAGATCAGTCAATTTGTCACAGTTCAGAAAGAAAAAGAAATCGAATGAGGGAAACTCAGCAGGCCTGGCACCCTCTGAGCAGAGATACACAGAATTAACCTTTGATTCCAATATGACTTTTTCAGAACAGTGTCACATCATATTCGGTATATTAACTCTGTTTCTCTCTGCAGATACTTCCTCATCTGTTGCGTTTCTCCACCATTTTCAGTTTGTATTTCATGTTTCCATATCACTATGTTTCATGTTTTGTTGACAGGGTTACATGTTGAATTTCGTTATTTATGGACAATGTCGTCCTTTTCTGTTCCTGTTATAGTTGGTGTGTCTGGGACACCTGTGTTGCAGCCGAAATCTGTTTCCTCTTTAAGATTCAAAGTAAAAAAAAAATGTTTTTCTGAATATCCTGTAAATCTCAGGAACTCCACTTTGATTGAAAAGGCATTTCAGAGCCAGCTGAAAATTCATGAGATATTAGGAATAGAGTATTGATGATGGAACACTCTGTATCCTTCATTAAACTAGTTTGTCTACACCCTCTCCAAAGGCTTTGATTACATATCACAGAATTAATTATAGCAAAAGTGGGGGAAACTCAGCCCATTGTCTCTTCCAGCTTGGACTGACTATATCTCTACTGTTAATCTCCTCTATTGTCCCAATAGCTCTTCAAATTTTGTTATTAATGTCTGCTTTTAATTGTAAGTATCCTGCCAGATATGAACAATACGATCAATCTCAAACAAAAAAAAACAGAACTTAGAGGGCAAGCTCAGCATGTCTGGCAATATCTGTGAAGAGAAATCAAAGTTAATGTTTCAGGTCCTGTGACCCTACTCAGGCTGTATACCCAAAGATTAAATGGTGTGTATATAAAATATTGTTCATTTTATCACATTTAAAATTATCCTTTTCAGATCACATTTTCATTCAGCATTACATCTCCCAAATGTTGGCTGTTTCCCTGTTGTGGATTTGATTTAATTCTGTCTGTCAGAAAGAGTGATGATGACTGGGGAATATCAATGTCTCCCCATGCATTCTCCGCAGCCACTGCCCCCAATCCGCCTTAGCTCACAGCCAATGTCATATTCATTCGAACCTGACGTATTAATTCATAAGTCTTAATGAATAAGTTCATTGTAATTATCACTTTTGGTTTTGGACTGAGGCCAAAATGTGTTAAAAAATATTGCTTTACAGCAAATAAAACTGCATTTAGAATTTTCTCAATTTGTAAAAAATTAATTACTGAAGCATATTCCCTATGGAAGTTCCAAAGTCGCCTTATTAGAGCAGGGAGAGGAATATTCAGAGAAGTCCACACTTCCTGTCTATGTTCAGGACAACTGTGCCCATTGACAATCTGTTCGCTAGCGTTTGTTCCCGTGGAGGAGAGATCAGCACAGTAAAAACATCCTGATTGTGATTCTTTTGGGGGGGAGGGGGTGGATGGATTTGGGGAGAGATGGTTACAGCATAGTAAACAGACAACAGAGCAAAATCATCTCGCCTATGAAAAGATAACACCCATCATTCTGCCTCACAACTGGCTTCACTAGAGCAATTGGTGATGGGCGATTTGACCAATAGCCAGCAATGCCAACATGTAGCCCAGTCCAGTTATATTGTGAAATGAATGTGCCGTATTGAAAGCTGGGACTGTTTGCTCAGTGACTGTGATTAATGTCAGTCTCCATGCAATGTAACTGTGTCAGTGGATGGTTTCCCTCTCCGATTTGTGAGGGGCTTCATTCAGTCCGCTATCCCACTGTAGTAGCAGATGCATCAGCTCCAAACTAACAGAGATCAACAGCTGTGTAGACAGAGAGAGGACAGATCTGAATCTGAGAATAGCAGACTGGAACATTACAACAATGGAGAGGAGATTTTCCTTGACTCATTTCAAGATTACGCCCTATTAGGAATTTCTACCATATCGAACATCAGCAGTGCTTATGATTATTCTGGGCGGGGTTGAGGGTGTGCTACTAACCTATTCTCGCTTTTGTTGGCGTTCTCTACCTCTGTCCATTCATTAATCGCAAAAGCAAATTTGAACTTCGTTGCAAATTCTGTTATCTATATTGTCAGAGAAAGAAACTCTTGTCTTCAGATTCAATTGAAGTCTCCATTCATTATCCATGAATTGCAGACCACTACCTCCGAAACATCTGCGAACAAAACTGTTCACAACCTCGAGATCTCTTTTTGCCCTGGACTGCTTTATGTCTCGTGTTCTCTCTGTCACGAAACCTGTCCACTACCCGCTCCCCAAACTCCATCTCTGTGTTAGTGCTGTTGCTGAACAAACCAATGGCTGTACGTTGGTAAACTTCAGACTTCATGTTTCAAGCACTCTGCTGACCATTTCTCCAAATACAAATATTTCAAGCACAAAATTATTCTTGTCTCGGATCTTACTTCATGATTAGGACACTGTATGAATGTAGGAATGGCGCTGGATGCATTTCAGAAGCAAAGCTTATTAAACGAAAGATATTGTTTCAAGTGATTTGTTCCAAGTCCTACCACTGCTGATGACAGAACTTAAATAAAAATGACAAGAATTGGAATAAAAGTGAATTTCACGAAAAACAACCACAAAACCAACATTTTGTCTGAAAGCCTTCCTGTTTCACTGATCACCTTCTGTAAAGAAAACTAATGTTATTACCCGGTGTGGGTTAAGTGAGACTTCAGCCCCATGACAATGTGCTTTACTTTATATTGGCTTGTGGAATGGCCTCAGAGTCATGGCAATTCGTGATGGTCACCTCATGCTGCCCTTGGCAGAGATGCCAACGTCCCACGAAATATCAAAATTGATGGTGAAATCAAATAAAGGAAGATGCTGAAAATCTGAAATTATGGAAAGAAATACAAAGAAACGAACAGAAAGTGCTGGGGAACTTTCCTGAACTGAAAGCAGCTGGAAAGGAGTGTGATTAATACCGTTAAGAAGGAAGTCAGCTTTGAAGGGGAGAAGGAGTCAATAGAGAAAGAGAGATATAGAAGAAAAAAGAGCAAACAAAAAGAATGATGATCAGCTGGGCTGGAAATAAAATGTAAGATTGACCACATTTATTTTTCGCTAATCCCATCTTCCTGAATATCATGCTCAATTAGATACAGATATCGCCCGCTTTTCAAAAGTTCGCCTTTCAACGCCTTTCCGAATGACCTACATTAGGACCTTATTTCGCTAACCAAAAGAAATCCGAAGACAATTTTCACTTTTACAAGAAAGGCAAAATTTTTCCCATGCAAATTAGTGCTACTGCTCTTTACACCATATCGTAGGAACACTCTACTTACAGATAACAAGCGAAACCTGTATTAATCTAAGATTATGTTTAATTCGATTTGATACCCCTGTGTGTCTTCCCAGAGTGTGGTATCTTCGTGTATTCATTAATGGGATATGTGTATCTCTGAATACGCCAGCATTAGTTCACTTTCCCAGTTGCCCTTGAGAAAACCTTGAGCCACTGCAGTGTTTGATCTGAAGTTCATTCGCACTTCAGTTGGATATTCAGTAATATCAAGGCAGTCAAGTTCTGGATTGCCAGAGGCCACCCCCTCTCTCTGCCACAGAAATGCAGCTGGATTCTAGCAACTGTCTGTGACTAACAAAAGGACATCCTGTTCTATTAAGATTGTCTCATATTTCAAGGTCCTAGAGTCTGTGAGCCATTGTCCTGCATTCTGATTTAAGAATTCTTTGCCTTTTACTCCAGAATCCTTGAGACCTTTGTTAGTTAATTTAACACAGCTAGGTCTAAAGCTTAGTGATGATCGTGCTGCTCCCGTATCCACAAAAAAAAAACTACGTCCTCTTTGTAAGGTCCCAGCTTTAAATTTATCAAGGCTTCCTGGTGGGTCCCCGGGGGCAGGAACTCCTGACACCCCTACTTTTCATCAAGGTTCATAAACGGCACTGTCTTTACTTCCTTTTTCGGATCTGGACACTCTCTCTTAAAGTGACCTGTCTTTCCGCCTGTGGGGATTTCCACTTTGATCCTTGTTCCTGTCTACCAGACTCCTTAACATCTCCTCCCCGATCCCTTCTCCTCCCTTTATTTTCAACATACTACCCGCCACCATTCCAGTTTCCTTATCCTATTAGTTTTGACATTTTCTTTGTTACCTCATCAACCGCGGCTTATCATTATTTTTGCCTTCTGTTTCTGCTTCTCATGTTACGTTGCCAGATCAATTGCTGAGCCGATTTAACCAACTGAACAGCTTTAGGCCAACCTCATGGTCATTCCTCATCACTCAATGTTTTGTTTAGACCTTGATTTTTTAAAGAAATATTGCAATATTTCTTCCTCCCTGTAATCTCAAATATAATTTATCAATTTATGATTGTCTAACTTTAAAGCCTGTTCCTAGATATACATTTTTGAATCTTACTTGCAAATATATATTTATATATTATAAATTCATTTATTCAACGTTTAATATTTAAAATGTAAAATGCATACAGTTCCCAACTTTGAAATTCACTATAATTACCCGGTTTTAGTCCCTTGATCCAAAATTAGTTTTCTTAAGTAGTCTTGACCAGTCATTGCTCAATTACAATGCTATTGGTAGTTTAAAAAAAATCTTCTAATTCATGAATAATGGCCGAATCCAAGGTCTCCGATTTTAACCATAGGATTTTCCGTTTTGTTTTTATTTATTACAATCTAATGTTGAACTGATACGCCAACTGTCCTCCACAAATCCCTTTTATTTAAGAATGATAGAGATTAGTTAGAAACTAATAGTAAGACAGTCATGACCTGTAAAAAGAACAGGAGTTAACATTTTTTTCATAATCTTGCAATATCCTTAACCTTAAAAGAAATCATGGTAAAATTTCCATAATAGAAATCAGATTCTAAACAGTCCCGGACCTCAAGCTCCAGGGAACATTTGATCAACAACAAACAAATGTGCATTCAAACTGAATCACAAAAGGTTAAGCATTCTCCTAGCTGTACAGCTCCTCTCTCTCTGTCTCTCTCTCCTCGAGGTTTTGAGTATTTTTCTGGATGTCTGGCTGCAAGTTAGTTACGAAGTATAGCCTCAGTCGCCCTTCAGCTACTAGCCCTTCTGACACGAAGCATAATCTGATTCGTCCTGACTGCAAGGCTGTTTTCTACGGACGTTTTATAATTTGTTTTTTATCGTTTCCTTGCGTCCCAGGATTGTATTTCCAATCTCGTAACATTTTTCCTAAAGAGCTGTCCGTTGGAAAGCGGTCCTCGGAAATGCGTTTAATTTCTCCTTCTACACTTAAATCACTATTATAATTTCCCATTGAAAATACTCGGCTGTTTCTTTATGTAATTTTAATTAACCTCACTGAGGTCCGGTGTCACCTTCTTCCACACCCACTTCAGACCTTCGCGTGGGGGATTTCCTCTCTTAAAAACCGGTCTATGGCTGGGTGATCGAATCAGTTAGACACCTTACTCGTTAGATTGATCTAGCCAATTAAAGACCTTTATTCTCTATGTTTGTAAGTTGCCATTCCCCATGTACTTCTCTACGGTACCAACCACCAAGGTAATACTTAAAGGTCAATTTTCATACCTTGGTCTGTGCCCAAGAGTTACCTGGTCGAATGCGCGCCCCATCCCGCGGCAATACCAGACAGCAAAAGCCGTTGTCAATCTTGGTCGCCCGAAATTTACCTTTACCCGTGTCTTATGTAAACAAGAGTACCCCGACCGAACCACCACGTCTTAGTGCCCTTCGCACCGCGGCGAAACAGCAAGTAATGCTGCAAATCTTGGCCGCTCGAATGTGGGCCTTAAGTCCATAAGAGTTACCCGACCAATCCGTTGCGTCTCAGTGCGCCTCGTCCGTGGCAAAGACCACAACAACAAATGTCGCTACAAATCTAGATCGGTCTTGTGTACATAAGAGTTACCCGTCAAAACACTACGTCTCAGCGGACCTAGAACCACGGCGAAAGAACAAATGCTGCTGCAAATCCCGGCCGCCCGTGAATGTGAGTCTTAAGTCCATAACAGTTACACGACCAACCCACCGCGTCTTAGTGTGCCTCGCTCGTGGCAAAGACTGACAACAAAACAAAACCCGCTGCCTACCCCGGTCGCCGGGATAATACTCTTTTAAGACCTTTATCTTACCCGTTTTTTTGCACAAGAGTTACCCAACTGAACCCGTCGCGTCGCGTCTACACGTCTTGTTTCCAGGGTCTCTCAGTCCGATCTCGCTCACCCGAGCCGCCGCGGCAATGGGGGAATGTTGAGACTGCCGAAATCGGTGGGTTCACCTTCTCCGATTTTTCCGAAATTGCCGAGCGACAGGAGCTTGTCATCCCGGACGAGCCCTCAAATCTGTAAGAAACAAACTCAATAAAATTATATGAGACCACCAAAGCTGGAAACAAGACAATTTATTTTACGATCTTGCAAGAAAGGACCCCAATTTCAGAAAGCAATTGAAG
This sequence comes from Chiloscyllium plagiosum, assembly GCF_037043375.1. NCBI lineage: Eukaryota > Metazoa > Chordata > Chondrichthyes > Orectolobiformes > Hemiscylliidae > Chiloscyllium > Chiloscyllium plagiosum. The sequence continues at coordinate 56,226,310 of NW_028270167.1, forward strand.
GCAAGAGATTTCAAAGTACGACACAGTTATACTTTTTGAGCTACGTGAGGCCACCTCTTCCGATCCCTACATTACCCAATCTTTCTTACCATTTCTTCTTTGCTCATCTATACTCCACGCCCATTGCCCCCTTCTTTCCAAGTTGGCAATTTTCCTCCTTGTATGTGCTGACATAAGGCTAAACTTGTATCTTGATGTTCCCTTCTTCCATTTTGTAATATCTTTCATTGTTCATAGGTACATTCCATTCTTGAACATACATCTTAACAATGTACCTTTTAGTGCCTCGCTTATATGTTTCAGCAATCTTAGGTTTTTTGCTGAAACTACTGTTTTAAACATTTCTTTAATAATTCTACATTAAAGTTAGTACTTTTAATGCGGATTAAAAGTAAATATACATTTCCCTAATACTTTCCTAGATCCATCATGTACTCCCTTGAAAAACAACACATTTTCCCATTTCTTACAGTATGATTCCGTGGGTATGTCTATGTCAGGCTGTTGCTTAACGTGTCTGTAAGGCAGTTGTTCCAATGTTGGCACTAGACCTCAGATATTAGTAAAGAAGACTTTGCAGGTTCTACATTGATGTTTCGAATGTTGACTTGTCTGGTTCCCATTTCGACACCAAGTGTTCCATCCGGTTTCATTTGTTTCAAACAATGTAGCGATTGGTACAACTGAATGACTCATTAGACCATTGCAGGGGGCGATTGAGAGTCAATGACATTGCTTTGGGTCTGGAGTTGCATGTCAGCCAGACCAGGTGAGGATGGAAGATTCCTTCATTGCAGGATATTGGTGAACCAGATGGATTTTTCTAACAATCGGCAATGATTTTATTCTCATCAGTAGATTCTTAATTCCAGGGATATCTTTACATTATTGAATTGAATTTCCACCATCTGCAGTGGCGGGATTCCACCTGGATCCACAGAACAGGAGCTGATTTTTCTGGATCGATAATCTATTGGTAATACCATGAGACCTACTTGTAAACACATGTTGTACTCAGCTGCCATGTCCTGTGTAACCCTGTTTTTCATTCATTGCTTATGTTATTCTGGAATCTCATCCTTCATTAAATCTTGATTGAAATACATACTCATGAACGTCTTCTCGACTGCTCGGATTTCATTCAGTCTGTTTTGTTTGAACAGACATTTCAAGGCAGCTGTACACCAGAGAAGAGCAGGAAAAGATAATGGATGATTGTGCACTGTACCTGTCACAGGACCAGCAGGTCTGTCCAGGAAGTATTTATTGTGGGTCAGAGAACCTCAATTATTATGGCATGGATGGAGGCCATTCAGCCCACTGTGGAGTCCAAGCTCTCCAACTGCACAATTGGAGATAGAGAGAGTTTGTGAAGTGAGGTTGTGTGAGAGAGAAATAAACAGAGAGAAAGCAAGTGTAGGGAGATAAACTGAGAGAGGATAGAAAGGGGAGCGACTGACTGAGTGCGAGAGGAAGAGGTGTTAGATGAGGGTGAAGTCAGATAGATCAGAAGACTGCATTACGGTAGATAAATATTTAGAAGCTTTATTTAGAAATTCCTCTGGACGGCAAGCCTTTTGTCTGGGCTCCATACACTGTGAGCACTGTGCTGATACTGGCTGTCATCCCAAATTATTTATTTCCCACAATATCACAGAGCTGGGTTACTGACAGCTAAACAGAACCCATTAGGCCAATAGATTGGTTCCATGGTGAAAGCAGAGGTTTTAAATAGACTGTGCTAACAGCAGCAAGAAATGATAACCACCACCCCACCTCCACGACGCCCTCCCCCACACCGACACTGTCTGAGAGACTCGGCCAGAGAATCTCAGTGAGGGGATTCACTGACAGAGGTGAAATCACGATCTTAGCTGTGGGTCAAATAATGATTGAGAAAGTTTGCATACCACTTTCCTAGTTATGTAATTCACATTTCAATTTATATAGCTCAATATCAGGAGTGTATTTTAACAACCTTATCCCTTTGTACTTTGCATATATTGGTGGGTGCAGGAAATCATTTTGTTCCTGTATTTTATATTGCATAAACACATTTCATTAATATTGTCTCTGCTAATTCCTCATTGTAGATGTATTCTTGAATCAGTTCTTCGTATGAATTACAAAGAGTAACATTCCAATTCTGGTAACTGGGGAACATCGCTGTCCCTCCACCCAGTCTAATCAGCCATGTCCCCCTGTCCTCTCCATCTTCTGACTTTTCCCCGATATCATAATCACAATGTAATTGAAGCCCATTAAGTGACACTTCATGACAGTTCCTTAACATCGATAACATCAACAGCATGACCCACAGCTGCCCTCTCTGATCCTGGAATAACAATCTGAACTGTGTTGGCCATGTGCAATTCTCTGTTAACGTATCCATGCCGTTTGTTTGTTGTAACCCAAGGTTTTCTTTATTGGCAGATTTTGCTATCTCATCATGGATGATAGTTGTTTTCTCAATGTTTTACAGACATTGCAATGACTGATCAGTAGTTACGGGATTTATTTCTGTATTTATGAACAGAGAAGCATGTCTATGTTCCGTTAAACTTCTGGCATTACTTCCATATCCAAGGCTGACTGAATGATTGCACACAATCAATCTGCCATCTTCAACATTCCTTCATTCAGTCACACTTGCATATCACACCCAGAAATCATAAATGTTCAAGGTTATTTTGCATTTCAATAATGTAGCTTTGAATTCAAAGGGGTTAACTGGAGCTATTTGTTCAGCGATTGTAATTATGTCAGTCTCCATGGATCGTATGCATCCCTTGACAGTTTGTCTCTTCTATCAATAAGGGAATGCTTTCAGTGTTTTATCTCATAGTGTGAGCGGGAGCATGTCCAACAGCAAGAAAAGGGATTAGCAGCTTTAGAGGGAAGGGCAGGAGAGATGGAAATCTGGGAACATTAGACTGGAATGTTCCAACAATGGATAGGAATTTAGCCTACGGTCTTTACAAGCTTTCCCAGCCTTGGATATCATTAACATCGCGGATTGAATATGTACTGCTGGTTATTCAAGCTGGTTACTATCCTATCCTTGCTATAGTTGGTGCTCCTGGTAAGTCACTTTGTCTGTTTAGTGAAACGGTCTGAACTGATTCGATGCTCATGATATGCAGATTTTGGGAAGGTGCAAGCCAACGTTTTCAGCTCCAATCAAAGATTCCATTCCTTAAGAATTATACCTAGCAAACTATTATTTACATGTTACTCACCAATACGCGAGGGTAAAACACACTGTTCTCAACCTCTTTGATTCGTTTTCTCCTGCAAAGTGTACATTTCCATATCCTCCCCACATACCAATCCTGTCCAGTACCACCATTAAGACGTCCCAGTCTCCTCCTCAGCCTCAGTTCAATTCCTGAATAAAACATCGTTTGTGACTTTGTTAATTCCAGATACATCTGTTTCAACTCCCTTCTTACCACGTGTCCATGACAAAATAATTGCACTTCAGATGTTTAACTTGTTCTCTGCACAAAATCTGAAAGATGGGCAGACAGTGTATTGTAGGTCACGTCATTGGCTCGTATTCTAGAACCACAGAATGATAATCTGTTGATATCGGCTTGCCTTATACCCATTAGAGAAGGCGGTGGGTCATCCTTCTCTGGTCACGTCTCTGTTTAACTGCAAACCCACGGCAATTTGTTTTACTATTTATTGTCCTGAAACAGCCACTCAGTTCAAGATCGGCATAACATGCTGGCCTGACCATGGCTGCACACATCCCGTGAGGGCAGAACAAAAGGAAATGTAGCTCTCTTCCTCTGCCTGCATCCCATATTCCAACGGCTCGTTTCCATTCAGGTAGTTAGCCATTCACTGTTTTAGATGTATTCTTTGTGAGTGAGTCTCTTCCAAGAGTCATGTCCATCTCCTTGGGCACTTCTGGTGCTGGCTGTATTGATGCTGACCTACAGATGAGAGGATGTTTTTAAATTCTACATCAGTGGCAGTGCATTGTAAATGAATTGTTTCCTGTGTCACACGAAAGAAATGGAGCCAGCTAAGTGAGGGAAATGAATTATTGTGATCAAACCTGAGTGTTGTTGAGGCAGTATTTGGGGTATTGTGGACAGATTTTCTTTCCTTAATATGGAGTGATCTCCTTACCACAGAGAGGGTGAAGAGGAGTTCCACCACATTAATCCCTGAAATGTTGGCACCATGAGGAGTGAGTGAAGGTTGATCTGTAGCGCTGTGAGAGAATAAGGTGGTTGCATTGAACCCTGAGTGGGATGGACAATCACTCCATATAATATAAACAGACAATGGGAAGGTGATAATTTCCATGACTGCTATTTCAGGATGCATGATTCGGGATAGTTTAAGTGCCTGGGTGGACGTACCGCCCACCCACCCCAACGCCTACTCCCAATTGAGAGAGACGGAGAGGTCCAAGTTTTGAATAAACTCTCCCCACATTAATATAGTGCAGTTGGTGTGAGATCCTGCACTGAATGTCATATTATCCACCACCCTGACAGCAGCCACAATACCTTCATTCTAAAACAGTTAAGTATTCCCAACAGCTTCTGACCTTCATGAAGAACATGAATCTATCTTCTCAGAGATGCAAGGTACTTCCTTAAGGTTTAGAACCAGAAGACTATAAGACATTGGAGCATAAATTAGGACAGTAAGTCCATCGGGTCTGCTCCGTCATTCAATCATCGCTGATAGATTTCTCAAACCCATTCTCCGACCTTCTCCCCGTAACACTTCATCCCCTGGTTAATCAAAAACTATCTATCTCCGTGTCAAATATTATCAATGACCTGACCACACAGCCTTCTGGGGGAATAAATTTCAAAGCGTCACCATTCTATGGTTAAATAACTTTCTCCTTATTTCTGTTCTAAAAAGTGTTCCCTTTCATTTAAGGCTGTGTCCTCGGACTTTGCCCTATTTTACCAAACGCTTTCAACTATTCAGAAATCTCATCCTACACAATGGATTCCAGGATCTTACCCATGACAGAGGTTAAAATGGTGTTTGTTTTGTTTTTTTCCTTACTCCCTTATTAAAAAGGGGTGTCACGTTCGTGGGTTTCCAGTGCTGTGGGATCGTTCCTTACTCTCGTGATTCCTGAAAGATAACCACGAGTGTCTCCACTCCCTCTTCATCTATCTCCCTTATAATACTGGGATGTAGTCCATCTGGTCAAGGTTATTTAACCACCTTCGGACTATTACATTTTTTTCTAGCATGTTCTCCATGATGGGAGCCATCAAACTCAGCTCTGGCCCCTCAATCTCTTGAATGTTTAAGGTATTACTCGTGCCTTCCACCATGAAAGCTGATGCAAAGTAATTATTCAGTTCCTTGGCCATTTTCTCGTTCCCCACTACTATCTCTCCAGTACCATTTTACAGCAATCCAATGTTCACTTTTGCCGCTCTTTTATACTTTATATATCGAAAGAAACTGTTACACTCTTCCTTTATCTTACTGGCGAGCTTACCCCCATATTTAATAATCTCTCTCCTAATTTTATTTTGTTTGCCTTCTGTTTTGTCTTTGAAAGCTTTCGAATCCTCAGAGTTCCCACTGCACTTTGCCACTTTATATCAATTCTCTTTTGCTTTTATGTTATACCTGACTTCCCTAGTCAGCTATGGTTGTCCCATCCTCCCTATATAAGCCTCTTTTTCCTTAGGATAAATCTCTGTTGTATCCTGAATTACTCCAAAAATCTATTGCCATTGCTGTTGTACTGTCTTTCCTGCTGGGCCCGTCTCCCAGTCAATTCTACCCAGCTCCTCACTCATGTCTGTGCAATGGCCTTTATTCAGCTGTAATACTGTTACTTCTGATTCTAACTTCTCCACCTGAAATTGCAGAGTAAATTCAATCATATTATCATCACTGTCATTTTCAGCTCCCCTCATCTAGTCTGCCTGCATAAGCTGCTCCAAAAGCCATTCCACAAATTCCTTTTCCTGCCAATCACCATCAGTCTGAATTCCCATCCAACTGTATAATAAAATCCCACATGATCACTGTAACTTTGCCTTCCCTGCAGATCTTTCTAGCTCCTGGTGTATCTTACACCCCAGCTCCCTGTATATAACTCCAACTGCATTTCTTCACCTTTTTGATTCCTCAATTCTACCGACACAGATTCTACACCATCTGACCTTAGTTCATTTCTTCTTATTGATTATTGATTCAATTCCATTCTTACTACTGAGACAACTCTATCTCTCTGCCCAACTGCCTATCTTTTCGACAGGATGAATATCCTTGAATATTCAGCTCTGAATCCTGATGCTGTTGCAGCGATGTCACTGTAATGCCCACTATGTCGTACCTGCCAATTTATGGATGAGTCACAAGCTCATTTACCTTATTTCTTAGACAGCATACATTCCGATATAATAGATCAGTCCTGTATCACCCGTCGCTCTTCTCATTGTCATTTGTTTGTCCAGCTTTCGGTACCTACACGGACCCTGACCACTGGATCATTCCCCTCCCGCTTCATCTTCTGCAACCCAGATGATATATCCCAAACCCGAGCACCATGTAGGCAACACAACCTTCAGAACTCTTAATCCCGATCACGGAGAACAGTATCTATGCTTTTAACTATACTATCCCCAATTATCCAGCATTGGCCAGCCTGGTGACACAACAATGCTGCCTCACAGTGCTAGGGACTTGGGTTCATTTCCAATCTCTGGACCCTGTCTGTGTGGACTTTGTACATTCTTCCCGTGTCTGCATTGGGAGCATTAACTCTTTTCTTTCTCTACAATACGTCTCTGTGTTTGCTTCATATTTCTACCATCTACAGTATTTTTGCTTTTTTTCGATGATGAAATGCAGCAAATGTGACAGGTTTTTGTTAAAGCAGTCGTGGTTCACGAGTTCCCTGGGTGGTTAGGAATCTTGCCCGGCCACTTGTCTGAGTGCAGTGTCCCTGAATGCCCATTCCATCTCTCTCAGTTCCCTCAGTCCATCGGCACTACATGCAGCCTTTCCTTGTGCCACCCCTGGGCCACCTCACACCCCATTGCCTGGCACTGGATACTCCCTTCGCAGGACTGTGCATACATTGATACTGGGAACTTTCTGATCCGCTGGGGATGCTGGGTAAAGACCCATTGAAAGGAACAGAATAACTAGAATCCAACAGAATATCAAAGCAGAGTAAAAAGGCTGCATTACATCCATTTGCTCTGCCATGTTCTAATCTTCTGCTTATTCTCGTCCATCTGCAAATAGATGGTCCATATGTATGCCTTGTCAAACAGTTTTGGTGGCGGGGATAGTTTTCAGATCCGGTGGTCACTGGACTGATTTAGTGGTCTCACTTTCCTGACGTCACACTTAAGTTTTTATTATCAAGTCTATCCAGATTAAAGAAAATGCCTTGCTGGAGTTGTGCTGAAAGGTTATTTGAATTTTGGAGACATTAGAATATGTCACGTGTGAGTGAGGTGAGGAATCGTAAGGTAGCACAGTTAAATACACGATCAAAGTGCTGTCGGGGAGGCAGCACTTCCGATATGTGGATCATTGGGATTCCCATGTCGGTAGGATATACACAAAATGGACGGTATGAACCTGAACTGGCAGCAATTTACGATATGTAGATTATTGGGATACACGGGTCAGTAGGATACACACAAGAAGGACAGGATGCACATTAACTGATAACACTCTCTGATAAGTGGATCATTGGGATTCCCGGGTTGGTATGATATAAACAAGATGGACGGGATGGACCTGAACTGGCAGCAATCTCCTGGCAGGCAGGTTTGCTATTGTCCTTTACGAGGGTTTAAACTAGTGTGTAGCGGCATTGAGGGAGGGGTGTGTGGAATCACAGCAGTAGGCCACAGGTACAGAGACTGAGTTAGAAACTAATCCCAGTACAGCTAAGACCAACAAAACAAAAAAAACAGGCAGACGGTACTGAACACAGTGGCCTGGCAATCTGAAGTGTGCTGATTTTAATTTGAGGAATCTGTTTGTTTGAACAGATATTTCGATGTCGATGCATGTCAGAAAATAGGAAGAGATAATGGTTAATTGTCCAATGTGTCCTTCACTGGACCAGCTTGTCTCTACAGGCACCAAAACTTGTTACTGTGGTCAGAGAACTTCAGAATTAATACAACACAGAAGGAGGCCATTCAGCTCACCATGCGTTCATGAGCTCACCAGAATGACAACTTGAAAATAGAGGGAATGATCGGAGCTAGACTGAGAGGGAGAGGAATAAACAGAGAGAAAGACAGTGAAGTGAGATAAACAAAGTGAAATAAAAGGAGTGACAGAGTGAGTGAGAGCAAGGGGTGTCAGACGAACGTGAAGTTAGATCAGGAGACAGCATGAAGAGAAATACACAGAAACTTTTCTTAGAAACTCTCACAGACTGTAAGCCCTTTGTCTGGTGCCATACCCTGTGAGCACCATGCTGATACTGGCTGTCATCCCAGATCATTTATCGCCAATAACATCCCAGAGCTGAGTTGCTAACAGTTAAACACAATCCAATAGACCAATAGATTGCTTCCAGGAGAAGGTGGATTAATTTAAATATGCTGGGCCAATAGGAACTTGGAGCCCCTCTAGACACTGCGTGAGAGGCAGGGGGGAGTCTCAGTGAAGGGAATCACTGGCAGAGGGGAAATCAGGACCTCAGCTCTGGCTCAAATAATGATTGATAAAGTTTTCATACCACTTCATGGTTTTGTAATTCACATTACAATTTATATAGCTCCACATAGTAAGTATATTTTAATAATATTTTCTTTTTGTAGTTTTCATATTTTGGTATGTACAGAAAAGCTTTTTTATCCTTGTATTTTGTGTTGAATAAACACATTTTATTACTGAGGAATAAAGGACCTGCTCCAATGGGACAGTCGTCATCTGAACCGCGCTGGGACCAGAGTCTCTGTGTGTGTGTGTGTGTGTGTGTGTATATGTGTGTGAGTGTGTGTGTCTGTGTGTGTGTGTGTGTGATTGTGTGTCTCTGTGTGTGTGTGTTTGTGTGTGTGCGGGGTGGGGGTGCAGTTATAGGGTTTAATTAGAAAAGCCGAATTAAAAGAGGAGGTAAGAGGACAGAACTCAGGAGAGGTTATTAAAGTCTCCAGCACACACACAAATATGATAGAGCATCTGGAAATGTTTAACATATCAAACTTCAAGCACACTGCACAAATGAATGACAATGAGAAGAGGGACGGTTAATGCAGGACTGAAGGGGTTATAACTGAATGCATGCTGTATAAGGAATAAGGTAAATGAGCTTGTGGCGCAGAGCTTGTGGGCGGCACGGTGGCACAGTGGTTCGCACTGTTGCCTCACAGCGCCAGAGACCCGGGTTCAATTCCCGCCTCAGGCGACTGACTTTGTGGAGTTTGCACGTTCTCCCCGTGTCTGCGTGGGTTTCCTCCGGGTGCTCCGGTTTCCTCTCACAGTCCAAAGATGTGCAGGTCAGGTGAATTGGCCGTACTAAATTGCCCGTAGTGTTAGGTAAGGGGTAAATGTAGGGGTATGGGTGGGTTCGCTTCAGCGGGTCGGTGTGGACGTGTTGGGCCGAAGGGCCTGTTTCCACATTGTAATCTAATCTAATCTAATTAAATCAGCCGGTATGAAGCGATGGGCATCACAGAGATGTGGCTGCAAGGCAATCTGAATATTTAAGGATATTTATCCTATCAAAAAGATAGGCAGGTGGGCAGAGGGAGTGGATTTGCATTATAAGCAAGAATTGAGATTAAATGAATAGTAAGAAAGGAAGTAAGGTCAGATGGTGTAGAATCAGCCTGGATAGAATTGAGGAACAACAAAGGTAAGACAACCACAGTTGAAGCCTTGTACAGGGCTCCAAAGGGTAGTCAAGAGCTGGGGCACAAGATACACAAGGAGATAGAAAAGATGTGTAGAAAAGGGAAAGTACAGTAATCACGGGTGATATCAGCATGCAGGGGCACTGGTAACATAAGATTGGCAGTGGTTCGCAAGAAAAGGAATTTTAGGAATGTTTATGAGATGGCTTTTTGGAGGAACATCTGGTGGTGCGCACTCGGGAACAAATGATACTGGATTAAATGACGCAGGATTCGTAAGGGAGATTAGGGTGAAGGTAAACTTCAGAAGTAATGATCAGAACATGATTGAATTTATTCTGCAATTTGATAGAGAGAGAAGATAGAATCAGAGGTAACAGTATTTCAGCAGAATAAAGGCAACTACAGAGGCATAAGGGAGAAGCTGGGTAGAATTCACTGGGAGAGTGGTCAAGCATGAAAGACAGGGGAACAGCAATGGCAGCAGATTCCAAGATTAATTCAGGAGACACAGCAGGGATTCTTGCCGAGGAATAGAGGCATGGTACAGGGAGGATGAGGCAGCCGGGGCTGACGACGGAAGTCAAGGATTGCATACAAGCAAAAGAGCAAGTGTATAATGTGGTTAGGGGCAGTGGGAAACTAGAGAATTGGGACACTTACAAAGACTAACTGAGGGGAAAAAAAGGACAGAGAAGATTAGATCTGGAGGTAAGCTAACCAGTAAAACAAAGGAGACTGGAAGAGGATCTTTAGATATATAACGAGCAAAAGAGAGGCGAAAAGTGAATATGGACCACTGGAAAATGATGCTGGAGAGACAGTAGTGGAAAACAAAGAAATGAATGAGGAACTTTGCATCAATGTTCATGGTGGAAGACACGAGTAATTTCTCAAAAATTGAAGAGTGTGAGAGGGCAGAGCTGAGTATGGTGGTCATCACCAAGGAGAACATGCTAGAAAACTGAATGGCCTGAATTTGGATAAATCACCGGAACCATATGGAATACACCCCAGAATTGTAAGGGACATAGCTGAAGAGGGAGTGAAAGTGAAAGTGGTAATCTTTCAGGAATGACTAAAATCAGGAATGGCTGGAAATTTGCTAACGTGACAGTCCATTTAATAAGGGGTTTAGGCAGAAGATGGAAAATTACAGATTGATTAGCCTAACCTTGTTTGTGGGTAACATCCTGGAATCCATCGTGAAGGATGGGATTTCTGAATACTTGGATTTAGCAAAATAGTGCAAAGTCAGCATTGTTCCATCAATGGGAGGTCATGCCCAGCTGGAATACTTTGAGGGAGTAATGAGCAGATTTGACCAAGGAGAACCAGTAGATGTTACCCACCTGCTTCTCTAAATTCCATTGATAAGATGCCACGCAGGAGGCTATTGAGAAAGATTAGGGCCCCTGGTGTTACAGGCAAAGTGCTAGCTTGGATAGATGCATGGTTGTCTGACAGAAAGCAGAGAATGGGGATAAAAGTGTCCTTCTCAGGATGGCATCCAGTGATAAGTGGTATTCCTCAAGACTCAGTGTTGGGACCACAACAATTCGCTTTGTGCATTAATGGTCTACATGAAGGAACTGAGGGAATTCTGACTAAGTTTTCAAACAGTGCAAAGATGGAATAGAGGGATAGGTAACATCGAGGAGATGGTTCAGCTGCAGGAGGGTGCAGTAGCACCCTCTAGCAACCCTTCTGATACTCGGCTTCCAGACCACCAACCTCAGGATATCACCCTCCGCCAATTCTACCACCAACAGTAAGACCACACCACCAGAGATATACTTCCCTCCCCACCCCTATCAGCATTCTGCAGAGACCAATCCCTTCACGACACCCTCGTTAGTTCACGCGTCCCCCCTCCTACACCCCAACAAGCCACCTTCCACTCCCGGCACCTTCCCTTGCCATTACAAGAGGTATGAAACTGGTGCCAACAACTTCCTCCTCACCTCAATTCAAGGCCCAAAAGGATCCTTCCACATCAGGCAGAGAAGATCCTGTGCATCCAAACACCTCAGCTACTCTGTCCATTGCTCCTAGTCTCCTCTACACTGGGGAGACAGGACGTCAACTTGCAGAACGGTTCAGGGAACACTCTCCGTCACACACTCAACAACCCCACTTCCCTGTGGCTGAATACTTCGCCTCTCCCACCACTCCTCCAAGGACATGCAAGTTCTTGGCTTCATCCACTGCATTCTAGCCACCAGACGTCTGGATGAAGAGCGCGTCGTCTTCCACCATGGAACCTTTCAACCACATGGTATCCAGCGCAATGTCACCAGTTTTCTCATCTCCTCTACCGCCACCTTATCCCAGATCTAACCCACCAACTGAACACCCCCTATTGAACTGTCCGACCTGTCTATCTTCCTTCCCATCTATCCACTCCACCTTCCGCTCTCACCACTCACCTCGATTTAGCCATTGTCTTCCAAGCTACCTTCCTCCCAGCCCCTCCCATTCATCTCTCAACCATTTTCCGCCCACCAGCTTCATTCCCGATAAAGGATTTATGTCTGAAACGTCGAATATTGTGCTCCTCAGAGTCCGCCTGACTGGCTGTGCTTTTCTCGCACCACGCTTTTTGACTCTGATCTCCAGCATCTGCGGTCCTCGCTTTCTCCTGTTGAAGGATTTGCACAGGTTAGGGGAGTGAGCAAAGAAGTGGCAGATGGAGTATAACGTGGGCAAGTGTGAGGTTATGCAGTTTGCCAGAAAAATAAAGGCATGGACTATTTTCTAAATAGCGAGCAAGTTCAGAAGACTCGGTGGGGGGGGGGGGGGGGGGGCGGTGCTAGTCCAGGAATCTTGAAAGGTAAACCTGCAGGTTGTCAGCAGTTGGGAAGGCAAATGAAATGATTCCATTTATTTCAAGAAGGCTTGAATATAAATGCAGGGATGTACTTCTGAGGCTCTATAAGATTTTGGCCAGGCTACAGTTGGATTATTGTGCACAGTTTTCGGTCCCATATCTCAGGAAGGATGTACTAGCCCTGGAGTATTTTCCTATAAGATTCACGAAAGTGGGCCCAGGAATGAAAAGCTTAACATAGGAAGTATATCTGAGGGCTCTGAGTCTTTATTTGATCGAGTTCACAAGAATATTAGGAGGTCTAATTGAAACTTACAGACTATTGAATGACTTGAACAGGGTGGATTTTGGGAAGATATTTCCAATGGAGGGGAGATTAGGACCGAGGGGACAGAGTAAAGAGAAGATGTTTTCAAACACAGATAAAGATGAACCTCTTCAGCCAGAGATAGTGAATCTAGGGAATTCACTGCTACTGAAGGCTGTCGAGGCCAGGTAATTGAGTATATTTAAGAGTAAGACAGATAGGTTCTTTATTGTAAAGCCGATGAAGGGTTACAGATAGAAAGTGGAAGAATGGTGTTGAGAAGCTTAACAGCCATCATTGAATGGCGGAGCGGGCTGAATGGCCAAATTTCTGCTCCAATGTCTTCTGGTCATGTGGTTAATATTGGCTCTCCTCACTCCCCTTTTGAGATGTCTCCTGGAATTTGATTTTCTTATGATATATAAAGAGTAACATCCCAGTACTGATGACTGGTAAATATCATGTTCCCCCCCCCCCCCCCGCATCCAGTCTCTGCAGCCATGTCCCCAAAAACATAAGCACACTCAAATTGAAAACCAGTGCATGGTACTTAATCACTGTTGATTGACATCGACAACATTAACAGCATGACACTCACATGCCCTCTCTGATCCTCGACTAACCATCTGAATTGTGTGTCATATCATATTCTCTGTTAACATATCCATGCCGTTTGTCTGTTATAGCTCCTGTTGTCGAAGGCACGTGTGCCTGTCAGATTAAGGACTAGAAAAGTTCTCTCCATATTTTACTGACATTATAATCACTGATCAGTAGTTACAGACTGGATGTTTCTATTTATAAACGGCGAATCTTGTTTATGTTCTGACAATCCTTTGACATTATTCCCATATCCAAGTCAGATTGAATGATTAAACGTAATCAATCTACCATCTCCAATATTCCCTCCATCAGCAACCCCCACATATCCCAAGCTAAATGAGTAAATTTTGAACGTTCTTTTGACTTTTAATAAAATCAATATTGAACTCAAAGAGGTTAAATTGAGCTATTTCTTCAGTGACTGTGATTAAAGTAAATCTCCGTGGATCCTAATTAACCCAGTGGAGAGTTTCCATCGTTGAAAGATAAATGGGCTCTGTTCAATGTGCTATCCCATAGTGTAAGTAGGAGCATCACTTACAGCACTAACAGGGATCAGCAGCTCGAGAGAGAGGGGGAGGAGAAATCAGAATCTGAGAACATTAGACAGGAACGTTACAATAATGGTTCATAATCTGAGGACCATGGATTAGAATGTTCCAACAATGGATCCGAATCTGAGAACATTAGACTGGAATGTTCCAACAATGGACAGGAGTTTATCCGGGGGTCTTTACTGGCTTTCTCAGCCTTGGATATCATTAGCATATCGGATACAGGATATCCTTTGGATTATTCAAGGTGGTTCCTATCCCATCCTCGCAATTGTTGGTGGTCCTGGTAAGTCATTATATTTGTCTACTAAACTGGGTTGAACTGAATTTCGGCTCATGATATGTACATTTTGTAAAGTGCAAGTCAATATCTTCAGTTCCAAACAAAAATTCATTTCCTTAGATATTATAACTATCAAACTACGATTTATAAATTACTCATTGATATGCAAGAAGGAACCAGACTCTTCTCAAACTCCATAATCCATTTTCTCCTTCACAGATTTACATCTCCATGTCCTCCTCACTCACCAATCCTGTCCAACACCACCATCATGATATCCCAGTCTCGTCCTCTGTCTCAGTGCAATATCTGAATAAACCATTCGTGCCTTTGTTAAATCAGGATGCAACAGTTTCACGTTCTTAGTAACCATGTCCGTGACTAAATAATTGCTATTGAGAATGTTTAACTTGTTCCCTGCACATAAGGGAAGTCAGTTTATGGTGGTCAAGCCATTGACTCATCATCTAGAGCCACAGAATAATGGTCTGTTGAAATTGGGGAGTTTAATAGCAACCATTATCATTTGTTATAAAAACCAATCTGCTTGCCTCATGACCTTTAGGGGAGTCAATGTGTCATGATTCCCTCCTCAGGTTTCCGTGTGACTTCTGTGATGAACACGTGGGTGTACTGTACCTTTTAGAGAATTAAAAGCCAACAATAACAACCTGACAGCACCAAGAGTTCTGAACAATAGATATAATGTAACATTTGGTCGAACAACCCGATTAGCTCATTGTCTTGAAAAAAATTCAGCAAACCATTTTAAATTATACCCCAAAATACCCACTCCAAACAAGTTTCAATTTATTATATTGACAATCTTAACAGCAAATGATACAATCCAATAGTTTGGCGGTACAAGACCATGGAAACTTGAAAAAATGGGAGAAGAACTGTCGAGCTACCAGCGTGCAAAGACTGTCTGAAATATAGCTCTCCTATAGGTACCTTTATTGATTCGTATTTGGTGAAGCAGAGTCCCCAAGACGAAAAGAAGACAGGAATATGGAGAAGAACCGAAAGCTTCCTGGTTTTGAGAAAAGAAGTTTTGTTTTGTAAATCTTAATTAGGAGTCGAATCGGACTAGTACTGTGGAGGGGGAAGGTAAAAGACAGGTTAGAGGAAAAAGTTGTACATAGTTGTTCGTTTATTATTCTCTGTTATACTTTAAGAAATAAAGTTGTTATTTTTTACTTTAAATAGATTTGGACTCTAGAATTATCACAGATTACTGCATGGGATAAATCTTTTCTCTGTTGCTGGTTTTAATTAAGCAGGAAGATTTCTCCTGTGTTGTGACACTACAAACCCAAAGTTATGTGTTTTACTCTTTATGGTACTGTGGAACAGCTGAACCAGTCACTCAGTTCAAGATCTGCAAAACATACTGCCCTGACCAGGGCTTCATACATCCTGTGAGAGAAGAATAAAGGTAAAGAAAGCTCCCTTTCTCTGCCTGTTTTCTGTATTGCTGCATCTCATTTCCATTCAGGTACGTGATCATCCCCTATTTTAGGTGTATTCAATCTTATTGAAATTCTCCCCGAGAGTGATGCACGGCTCCATAGGTATCTCTGGTGCTGGCTTTATTGATGCTGACGTACAGATGTCAGGGACTTATAAATTCCATGTCAGTCGTAGTGCATAGAGACGGAATGGCTTTTTGTGGCACATGAAATAAATGGCGATGTCTAAATGAGAGAAAATATGGTTTTTGACAATCCCTGAGAGTGTTGTTGAGGCAGTATTTGGGGTACTGTGGATAGACGTTCTCTCAAGTTTCACCAGACTAAACCCTGGGATGATGGCACCATGAGTAATGAGTGAAGCTCAGTGAGAGAATAAGAGGTGATTGCATTGAACCTTAAGGGGGATGGACAATCACTCATGATGTTCTAAGCAGACACTGATATGGTGAGAAGTTCCATGGCTTTTTTTTCCCACTCAGATCACATGATTCTCGATAGTTTTAGAGCCTCTGAGAACGTTCCACCCAACCACCCCACCCACTATTTAAACTGAGACAGAGAGAGAAAGAGAGGGGAGAGAGAGGAGAAAGAAAGGAGAGTGAGAGAGAGACAGAGAGAGAGACAGAGAGAGAGAGAGAAAGAGCGGGGAGGGAGGGAGAGAGAGAGAGAGAGAGACAGGTTCAGGCTTTTGAATAAACTCTCCCAACATTAATAGAGTTCAATTGATGCGTCATCCTGCCATGAACGTCATGGTGTCCATAATCACGACAGCAGCAACAATACCTTCATTATAAAAGTGTTAACACTTCCCAGCATTATAGAGAGAAGGAAAGTCTTTTTACGCCACAGGAAAGAAACGGAGATGTCAAAGAGGAAAAAGAGATTTTATGATCGTCGCTGAGAGTGTTGTTGAGGCAGCATTTGGGATATTGTGGACAGACATTCTCTTCTTTATAAAGAATGATCGCCTTGCCACAAAGAGGATGCAATGGAGTTTCACCAGACTAATTCCAGGGATTATGGTACCATGAGGAGACAGTGAAGATTAATCCCTGGCGTTGTGAGAGAATGAGAGGCGATTGCATTGAAACTTGAGGGGGGGGGACAGCCACTCACGATGTTCTAAATAGACACTGATACGGTGAAAGATTCCATGGCTTCTTTTTTACTCGGGTTGCATGATTGTCGATAGTTTGAGACCCTCTGAGAATATTCCCCTCAATCCACACCCAATTCCCATGTCGCATGAGAGAGACAGAGGGCCAGTGTTTGAATAATCTCTCCCCACATTAATACAGTGAATTTGGTGTATGGTCCTGCATTGAAAGTCTCGTTATCCACAATCCCTACAGCAGCCACAATACCTTCATGCTAAAACAGTTAACTATTCCCACCAGATTCTGACCTCCATGGAGAACAAGGGTGTGTCTTCTCGGTGATGGAAAAATGCCTCCTTGAGAGTTGACACAAATCACTTATCTTCCCTCCTCATTGCCAGCAAACTATGTTAAAGCAGCACACGTTCTACAAACAATGGAACCATGATTAACATCATGGAGTCTTCTATCAGTGCAGTCTCGGTTTCATTGGTTTGTCATGTTGGAATATCAGTGACCCCCTCTTGTTCCTGTATAACTGTCACGTGGGGATGAATAGCATCCTCCTGATCTCATAGAACAGGTTTAAGGGTCTGATTGGGCTCTGCCTGTTCCTGTTTAACAGCTCGATGCACTGAACAGACCACTCTTCTTCCTGTGTAACAGGCAGGAATATTTAATGTGCTGTCACTCTTCCTGTTCCTGAATGCTAACTCATACCCGTGTGCAACCAGTTTGAGATGCTGAATGAGCTCCTCTTTTAACTGTTGAAATGCGCAGTGTCTGACCGTGCTGTTACATAAATTTTACCGACACGTTAACAGCACAAACCGGAATGCTGTCCGGGTCTTGCTGCACATGGACACAGAATGGTTCCGGAGCTGATGGGGGTCAATTTGTTCTGAACATTCTGTGATCTTCAGTCATCATGCCTACTTCAGATCTTATAATGGGGAAAGACATTGATGGACCAGCTGAAGATGTTTGTGCTGAGGAGGCTAACCTGAGGATGTCCTGCAGAGATGTCCCGGGACTGAAAGGATTGTTGGCAACTGACTCCAAACTTCTTTATTTGTATTCTGAAAGAGCCCGTCCACATTCAGCTCAAATAAGTAGGTGGTCCCGATGCCATCCTCAACCAAATACTGCCTTGGTATCAAAGCCATTCGCTCTTTCCTGAGCCCCTGTGTTCACTGTCACATATCAATAGGTGACAGTGCATGTGTAGGGAATGCTTTCCTCTCACAGAAGGTAATCACTGTCAGGAATTATCTGGGCGGGAGAGCTAGGGGAGCTTTATCGCTGAAAGTATTTAAGGAGGAGTTAGATGGATTTTTGACCTGTCAGATAGCTAAGGGGTGAAGAATTGGGCTTAGAAAAGAGGAGTTACTGTCAACGGTAGTTCAGCGATGATGTTATGCAATGGCTTGATCATCCGAATTACCTGATCCTGTTCCTTTTGTGCTCATATTCAGTAATTGCAAAGTTAATGGCTGTAATTTTCCTGAATGTTCTTTTATTGAACGTTGCAATCAGAGAGAGTAAAGTATTTTGTGAGTCATCTTTTGTTGAGGTATGGGGACTGTATTCACGGTGAATCTGGGTCGATGATATCATCAACAAATGAACCACAAGTTGCAGAGAGGAAACACTCGTAAAGAGACAAGAACCGTCTGTCGAAACAAATAACATTTTCCAACCGACACCAAACTATGTGTGACAATCTTGAGGGACTGATGAGATCCTGTGTTACTGTTGACCAGGTATTTGTAGCAAGTGGCCTCCATCTGCTCCTTGCAGGAGCTGTGGGGGTTTTAATAGAACATAGCAACACAGGACTGAGCAGCAGGAGTGAGCCATTAGATATTTTATCACCGCTCCATGTGCTTTTGGTCTCAGCAGCACGTTTCTGTCTGTATACCATTTTACTACATACCGAAAACAAATTTGAATAAATGCAAACATCCAGGCACCACAGTCCTCTGGGGAAGGGAATTTCCACTTGAACAGCCTTCTAGGAATTTCTCATTTGTGTTCCAACAAATGTTGGAGAGTCACTATGTCCTTTTCCAGTCCCACGTCTCCACTGGTTACACCCATCGTGAAGGCAGCCAGTTTAGTGAGGTGGTCAATGATTTAGGTCTCAGACCCCGCCATTTTTTAGAAAAATGTGAGACACAGAAAGTTGCACCCATAACAAATGTTAAAATAATAGAGTGCACCAACATGTTATTCTGCCTTTTAAGTTATTCTGCTCACACAATCTACTGGTAGTGGGATTTCTTTCTGGAACAGTGGGATTTGGCTGAATTCCCTTCGTTTCAAGCAGTGGAGAGATTCCAATGAGTCCTCACCAGGAATCCTTCACAAGTGGTAAAGATGACGCAAGAATTTTATGATCTCACACTTTTCTATCTGGCGGAACAAAGTAAGAGAGAGGGATTAATCGGCTGCTCCTTCTCAGACAGGGAACATTTTTCTCCCTCTCTGTGTTGGAACGTACAATTTTGTCAACTGAACACCAAACTGGACCATGTGCGATCTCCTGGAACATTTACTGGAAAACCTGATTATGGATTATATGCAGATGCGTCATTGCTCTTGTTGTACACAATTCTTCCAATCGCAAAAAAAAATCCCCACTTTATAATTTGAAGACATGCTTACATGTGTCTGTATAATTTATAATATTGGTAGGTGTCTTCATAGTATTTGTGTTAATATCAATGCATGTTTTTCTTAAAGTTTATTCTCTAGCTTTAGTCTCCCTGACAGGAGATAATATGCATCCAGCTGATACACTTCTCAGAAAGTCATGGATGGTTAAATACTATTTCTCAGATAAGATCAAAACGGATAATCCCCCATAACAGAAGGCCGGCATTCCAGGAATGAGTAAAGGGAAACCTCTGTGAAAATCTTCGAAAAGAATTATATCTTTTTATTTTAGTTTAGGGGATCAATCTTGCACACAGTACATCAAGTGTGGTCTCAGCAATGCCCTGTACGGATGCAGTTAAACATTCCTGCAATTAAACCTGATACCTTTTGCCAAAAACAGCATTATTCCACTTACCTTCCAAATCACTTGCTGCATCTGACTTCATGTGATTCATGTCGCAAGAATATGGAAACCTCCTGTATCACAGAGTTCGGAAATCTCTCTCCATTTAAAGTATTTACCATTGTTTTATGCCAAAATATAATTTACCTTCATGCCAAAATTGACAACTTACGTTAAGTTATTTCTGCTGAAGGTCTGCTCACTAACCTTCCCTGCCTGTATCACTTTGCAGACTCACTACCTCCATTTGACAACACATTGAATGGCCATCTTGGTGTATGAGCTAATTGAGCTCCAAGCTATTCCCTCCCCTTCCTCCAGATCTTTGATACAGATTATTGATCATTGATAACCCCACAGTGATCTCTGAGGCACTCCATCAGTTACAGCTTTGCAGCCTGAAAATAAACATTTGTCTCTCCTCTCTATTTCCTGTTAGCGACAGCGTCCCTGTTCCTGTGTAGCAGCTCAGGTGGGTTGAAAGGCCTCCTCCTCGAATCTGTAGTGTACTGAACGAGCTGAATTACTTCATTCTATATTCCTGTGTAATTCCTTAGAGGGGCAGAATGGTTTCCTCCTGTCTCATTGTAACGATCCTGTCTGACTTAATGGAGTGGTCACCAACCCTGTAACAGCCTCGAGGGGTGGATTGAGGGAACACATGGGGTAGGGGCAGAAGTTGGCCATTCGGCTGCACCATTCAGAATGCTCATGGCTGATCCGAGTGTGCCTGACCATCCATTTCCTGTCTGTTCCCAATAAACACTGACCCTTCTGTCCAGTAAAGATCAGTCGAGCTCTGCCTGGAATATCTTGTATAACCGAGTCTTCACTGCTCCCTGAGGATGAGGACACCACAGGTAGCACAACACTAAAGTGAAAGGGACGTCCTTATTTCATTCTGGGAGAACTGTTATTTTAAAACTGTGTTAACTGAACATCAAGTCACTACATCTTTTCAGACATAAGGACAGAATAATTAGGAATAAAAGAAAACCTGTCCCACATTCCCACTGACTCTTTCCAATCAAATATCTATCACACCTAGCCTCTGCTGCTGTCTCAGGAAGAGAATGCCTGATCGCATAATACCGCAGGAGCATGAGGGAAATGAGCAGATTGAGGCCATTCAGCCTATTGAGTCTGAAATTCTGTTCAATAATTTCTTATTAGTACCTCGGCCTCATTCTTCAACCTTCTCCCTGGAATCATGGATCCCCTTACAAATCAAAAACATATCGACTTGGGTCTTAATAACACTATTGTCTGTGCCTCTGTGTGTCTGTATGTGAGTAAGTGTTTGTGCGTGTATCTGTATGTGTGTGTGTGTGTGTCTGTGCCCATGTTTGTGTTTGTGTGCGTACCTGCGTATGTGTGTGTCCGTGTGCTTGTTATCTGTGTGTTTGTGTGTCTACATCTGTCTGTCTGTGTTTCAGCCTGTATTGCTATCTGTATTTATGTCTATTTGTATGTGACTGTATATGTCTCTGTGTGTTTATATGTGTGTGTGTATGCCTATCTCCTTGTAAGTATTGTATGTGTTCGTCTGTGTATTTCTGTGTCTGCGTCTCTGTGCAGTGAGGTATCTGTGGTTTTTGTTTGGAAGTGAAAGGACTGTTTTGACTGTTGTGGGAGCTGCCAGTGGGTTTAAAGTGAGAATTGTCTTTCACTGAACATTGCTCCTTAACTGGTCAGTAGGACGTGGATGTTTCAGGTTCTCCACACGCGGCTTCCTCGTCCTCTCCAGCTCTTTAAGTGACGTCCCCATATGACGGGGGAAGGGGAGTGAGGGAACGGATATCGGGCACTCCACTACCCGGCTTGGAGTTTCTATCCTATTCCAGGCAGTTTCTCCTGGAATGGGAGAAAGGGATGGACGGAGAGTGTGAATGGATGACCCTGCTGTTTGTGCTGTTGTAGGTGGGGGGAGTTGTGAGGTGTCTGGAATGAGTCAGTCGACTGTTTTGAATCCATATAGTATTATTAGTTGCTGATTTCAATAGTGAGAGTGGTAATGCCTGAGCCTTGTTTGGAGACAGAGCGTGAACCTTGTTCGGGGTTAGGTGCTATAACAGATATACAGTGAGTGTGAGGGAGCAGAGAGTATACGGTACCTCTTATCCTGACAGAGCGGGGAGGATATGGATTGCAGGACATTTCTTCAGATCATCTCAGCGTCGAGGTGAGCCTCCCTGAATGTCTTGTCCAAATCTGTCACTAATAACAACACAGACCTGTCCCTCAGCTTCCACAGAATCAGTTTAGGTAGAGTTTACAGATAGCAAGGAGAAGCAAATATTGGTGTGTTATATATCGAAACCAAAACGGTAGCAGAAAATCGGAGCATCATATGCCCTGGAAATTAGATAGGCAAGTATTGTGGATACCGCAGTCTTATTGGATGGTTAACAGCGTTAACTAAGTGACTGCTGAAGCTGTGAAAAATAAGTTCCGTAAGTGTATATGAGGTGGGTTGAAGAGTATTTTGTGAAGCAAACTAGAGAGCAGGTTAGTTAGAATTTGATGTTGTGTGGTCAGAAGGACGACTTATTAACCTTGGTCTGAAGCAGCTTTTAAGGAATAATGGCATTTATAAGGTGCAGTTTACAAGGTGTCTGCATACAATATAGAATGCTTGAATATTCTAGTCAAACATTATGGAAGACCGGATGTTAGAGTGTCAAGATATCTTCAGTAAATTGGGAAAGTACAATATAACATTCAGTGGGAAACAGCAATGGTTGTTAGAGACATAGAGGCAGACAGCACGGAGACATGCCCGTCAGCCCAAACTGGTCCAATGCAACCAAAATGCCCATCCACGCTAACCCCATGTCCCTGCAATCGTCCCGTATCTTTCTAATCCTTTACTATTCATGTATTTGCCCAAATGCATTTTAAATATTGTTAATGTATCCACCTCAACCACTTCTCATTCCATATGCGTAACAGCCCCTGTGTTAAAAAGTTGTTCCTCGGGTTCCCTTTTATTCTGTCCCCTCTGACCTTAAACTGATGCCCTCTAATCTGTGATTGTCCAACATTTGGAAAAAAGACTAGGTGCATTCACTCTATCCATGCCTGTCATAATCTTATAAACTTCAATATGATCCTCCCTCAGCTTCATGCACACAACAGTAAAAAGACCTAGCTTGTCCAACCTCTTTCTGTAACTCAGACAATTGAGACCTTGGCAACATCCTTGTAAATGTTTTCTGCACTCTTTCCAGTTTAATAACATCCTTCCTATAGCAAAGTGAACAAAACTGAACATAACGCTACCAATATGACCTCACCAGCATCCTGTATAACTGCATCATAACTCCCTAATTTCGATACTCAGTGATACAAACCGCTTAAGGCCAGTGTGCCAAAAGCTTTCTTCACTGTCTACCTCTGAATCAACTTTCAGAGAACCATGCACCTGAATTCCAAGGTCCCTCTGTTCCACTGCACTCCTTAGGACCCAACCATTCACCATGAAACTCCAAACTTGATTTGACTTTCTAAAATACAAGAACTTACATTAATCTATACTAAAATCCATTTGCCATTTCTCAGCTCACTTTCCTTGATGCCACCTGATTTAGTGCCATCTTCAAACTTACAAATCATGCCTGTGCATTCTCATGTAAATCATAGATAGATGTAATATGTAGTGGTAATAGCATCAATCCCTGAGGCATTCCACTATTCACAGGCCTCCATTATGACCAGCATGTTTCCAGTATTAATCTCTGCTTCCAACCATCAATGCAATTTTGTACCTAATTTGCCAGCTCCCCCTCAATTCCATGCGATCTCACCTTCCAGAGCAACGTACCACATGGAAACTTATTGAAGGCCTTACTGGAATCAATCTGGACTACGTATACCACCCGGACCTCCTCAACATTGCTGGTCACTTTATCAAAGAACTCCAACAAATTTGTGAGTCATGATCTCCCTTGCACAAACTCCCGTGCTGAAGTTGATAAAGGGCTTTTGCCCGAAACATCGATTTTCCTGCTCCTCGGATGCTGCCTGACCTGCTCTGCTTTTCCAGCACCATTCTAATCTTACTCCGAACCACACCCTGTCTTTCCAAATGCATGTATATCCAATCTCTCCAAATCTTCTAAAGTAACCTACCCACTAGATTTTTGGATTACTGGTCTTTAGTTCCCAGGTTTATCTTTGTAGCATTTCTTGAATAAGGGCTCAGCATTCGCTTTGCTCCAATCGTCCAGGACGGCACTCGATGGCCAGCGATGATAGAAAAGAGCCAAGCAGTGCTCCCGCAATTTGTTCTCTATCCTCTTATCCTCCTGCTGTGTTCCTGAATATAACTGGTCGGGACCAGGAGATTTTAGAAATACTGAAAAGTCTGAAACATGCATCTATTTATTTCAGGTACAAACACCAATGAGTGAGAAAGTGACTCAGTGATGGTTAACATAACAAATTAGAAAATATGTTCATCGTAGGAAGTGATTTCAGAAGAATTCCAGCTATTGTGGAAACCTGAAAATTCTCAGAAATTAACGATCCAGGAAAGGAAGGCCATGAAACTGATAAGGAAATCAAAAAGAGAACATACCTGCTAACACACAGGAACACAAAGACTGCATCAATCTGCGATCTATATTTCAAAGGAAACAAAATAAAAGCAAGGTCAAATGTGGAAATTTGTAGGAGAAAGTGCGGTCTGCAGATGCTGGCGATCAGAGCTGAAAATGTGTTGCTGGAACAGCGCAGCAGGTCAGGCAGCATCCAGGGATCAGGAGAATCGACGTTTCGGGCATAAGCCCTTCTTCAGGAATCCTGAAGAAGGGCTTATGCCCGAAACGTCGATTCTCCTGATCCCTGGGATGCTGCCTGACCTGCTGCGCTGTTCCAGCAACACATTTTCAGCTGTGGAAATTTGTAATCGGGAGAGGAAATGGCCAAGAAAACAACCAGTTACATTGCATCTGTCTTCATGGAGGAAGATACAGAAAGTCACCCAGTAATACCAAGTGATCATATCGGACTCCTGGAGCTAAAGACATAAAGTCAATTCATATCAGTAACAGGGTAGTACTTGAACATGGAGCTGGATTGAGCATTGCTAAGTCTGACGAAACAGATGTTCTTCACATCAAAATGTCGGAAATAAACCACCAATAGTAGTATTAGTTGCATTGTCGATGACTTTGTTTTATTTTCCTGTACATTCTGCAGAGACTGGAAACTATTATGGATAAACTATAGATGAATGGAAGGGATCCAAACAGCTACAAAGGGAAAAAGACGTAGTGTGGAGAACTGCAGACCAGTTAACTTGACATTTGTAGGGAAACTGTTGGAATCTATTACACAGGATGACCTTTTTGCTATTTAGAATTAACAGCAATAATGGAGAGAATCAGCATGCATTTCTGAAAGAGACATCATACTTGATAAACTCTGGAATTGTTTGAAGATGTTTCTTAAAGCATAGATAACGGGGAAACAGTAGAAGTGGCATATATTGTATTTTCGGAAGGGTTTCTATAAGATTTCAGTGAGTTCGTAAATGCAATGAATGTGAATGGTATTTGGAGGAACATATGTAAGTGGAAAGTTAAAGTTTGGTTCGCCTTCATTTAGGGGAGTCAGAACATTGATGTGAAGACTTTTTGAAGCAGTTTCACTGCGTGTTGATGGGACTGTACCTGGAGTATTCTGTACAGTTTTGGTGACCGAATCTCAGAAAGAATATAATGACCTGAGAGGAAGTGCATTCTCCAGATTAATCCCTCAGATGTTGAAATTGCCTGATGAGGAAACTCGGCCTGTGTTCTCGAGAGTTTCAAAGAATGAGAGGTGGGTCACAGTGAAATTTAGAAAATTCACAAAACATCTGACAAGTTGGAAATTAACAGGACGCTTCCCTCGCTGTCTATTCCACAGTCAAGGGATTATAATGGCAGGATCTGGGACAGGCCAGTTAAGGCTACAATAAGGAGGAAATTCATCACTTGCAGGGGACTGACTAATACAGGGGCATGGAAACCTACTGGCAGGCAAGGTTAATGAGAATCTCCAGATATTCTCCAAGGGTGTCCAGCAGGACAGAATAACCAGGTAACAGGTAGGACTCATCAGTGACTTGCCAAGGTGCAACCAAATCAACTTTAGTGGTAGGAGACAGAGGGTGGTGGGAGAAGGCTGTTTGTGGGATTGGAGGCTAGTGTCCAATGGTGTACCACAGAGATCAGTGCTGTGTCTCTTAATATTTGGGATTCGGAAGTGTTGGTGTTGGACTGGGGTGGACAAAGCTAAAAATTGCATAAACCAGGTTATAGGCCAAAAGGTTTATTCGGTAGCACTAGCTTTCGAAGTGCTTCATCAAAGCTCACAATCACCTGATGAAGAAGCAGCGCTTCGAAATCTCGTGCCTCCAAATAAACCTGTTGACTATAAGCTGATGTTTCCTGATTTTAATTCTTATCATAAAGGATGCAGCTGTGAATATGGACGAGGCGTGGGGAGTGTCATAGGTAAGTTTGTGTTTGATACAAAGATTGGCCGGGTAGATGGCAGTGAGGAGGAAGGCCTTATGTTACAGGAAGATACAGATGGAATAGTCAGATGGGCAGAGCAATGGCAGATGGAATGTAACCCTGATAAAGATGAGGTCATGCACTTTGGAAGAAGGAATCAGGCAGGGGAGGACTCAATGAATGGCAGCACACTAGGAAGCTGAGAGAGTGCTTCTCCACACATCCCTGAATGTGGCTGGACAGGGTAACACACAATTTTTTGAAAGCGTACGGAAGCGTAAACATAGCCTTCACACATCGAAGCATAGATTATAAGAACTATGCGGAATTTCGTTAGCCAAGATGGAATACTGTGTGTAATTCTGGGAGCTACATTACAGGAAGGATGTGATTGTACTAGAGGGGGTGCAGAGGAGATGTTCCCTGGGATGTTGCCTGGGATGGAGCATATCAGCTATGGAGAGAGCCTGGATAAGCTCGGGTTGTTTACTTTGGAGCAGAGAAGGCTAAGGGGGAACGTGAATCAGGAGGATAAGATTACGAGGGATATGGATGGGGTGGATAGACAGCCGCTGGTCCTTTTAATCAAAGGGACACACCTTTAAAGTGAAGGGTTTGAGGCTTAGTGAGAATTTGAGGAATGTTTTTCAACCAAAGTGTGTTGGGGTCTGGGATGCACTTTGTGAGAGGGGAATTGTCATGGTAACCTCAAAACCATTAGAAAATACATGGTTGT
Organism: Chiloscyllium plagiosum; assembly: GCF_037043375.1. Taxonomy (NCBI): domain Eukaryota; kingdom Metazoa; phylum Chordata; class Chondrichthyes; order Orectolobiformes; family Hemiscylliidae; genus Chiloscyllium; species Chiloscyllium plagiosum. The sequence continues at coordinate 56,253,604 of NW_028270167.1, forward strand.
GCACTTGAAATGCCATAAGATTCGCAGCGACAGGTTTTGTGTTGGAAAGTGGGGCTAATGTAGACCGCGCTGTATTTCTGATAGTACAGAGTCTGTGCTTGTGTGATTATATGGCTGTGGAAGGTCAATCATTCAGTAGCTTATGATAGGAATTGATGGGTTTCTGAAGAATATCTTATCACAGTGTATATGAGTGAACTTGTGATATCTTCTGAAAATAAGTTAATGGCAAAATTAAGAGAAAAAGGTGCAGCTTTCTTACAGTCTAATACAAAATAATTGAGGACAGGGAAATAGCAGATCAATGGAGCAAATATTTCGGTTATGCCTTCGCAGAAGAAGAAAAAAAACACAAAAATAAAATGTCCTCGCAATACTAGGGAACTTTAGTCTGGGGAGAAAAAGGGAATAGATTGACATTAGTAACTAAAACGTTTTAGAAAAAATATTGGACTGAAATTAATGGGCATAGACAAAGTCAACTGAGGTTTATAAAATAGGAATCATGCTTGAGAAAATGGCTTTTAGTAAAATTATGGAGAAGGTATCAACCCAATACGATTGGATTTTCAGAAAGATTTTTGATAAAGCCCCAAGCCTATTGTGCAAATTCGAATCCTATGGGACTGGGGCTAATATATGGTCATGGTTTTAGAATGGGAGAGCTGGCAGGAAATAGTGAGTATGAACAAAACCATGTTTTTTTGAATGGAAGGCTAGAAGGATATAACAAGGATCGGGTTTTGGGATCCAGTTAATCCCAATACACATCATATCTTTGGTTGTGGAGCTCAATTGCAATATTCCCAAGTCTGCTGACAGCTCTAAACGATGTCAGCTTGTGAGTGGATGAGGAGGATGTCAAAAAGGCTCCAAGTTGATTGAGACAAGTGGAGTGACTGGGCAAATATCTGGCAGAAAAAGAGCAATGGCAGAGATGAGAGGTTGTATACATTGATGGGATCAATTGAATGGCAGCCTGCCATTTGAAAAGGGATTGGTTGAAAAATGTTGATACATAAATGAACTTAAGCTGCATTTTTGTTTATTTCTGCGCAGCCTTCCGAGTCCATGTAGGGCAGTGACTTCTGAACACGGAAGCCAATACTGGGAATGGCATTGGCACGCTGTATACAGTGTACATAGACACAGCAAGTAGAGAGCTGTAACATTGAAAAGAATCTGGATCTTCCTGTACACCAGTCACTGAAAGCAATACTGAAGGAGCAGAAAGCAGGTAGGAAGATAAATGGTTTATTATCCTTCATTTCAAGGGGATTTAGAATACAGGAGTAAGGGTCATTTACTGCAACTGTACAGGGCCTTTTTGGGGCTCCATCTCGATCATTGTGTAGTATTGTGTGCAATTTTGGTGTCCTTACCTAATAAAGGGCAAACCTGACATCGAGGGAGTGCAGTGAAGGATGACCAGACTGATCTCTGGGATGACAGTTAGTTGTGGGAGCAGAGTTTGGGGTGACTGGACCTGTATTCCATGGGCTTTAGGAAAATGAGTGGAGATCTCAGTGAGATATATAAAACTCTGCCAGGGTGTGACAGATTGGAAGCAGGGATGATAGTTCACTTTATAGAAAGCGGTTCACGAATCGCATTGCAGTCAAATGGCACTTAATAAACAAGCACTATCAGAGAACTCCCTATATATTGATGGGCCGAAGGCACTATAGTTCATAATGTTTAAACATATTTTGGGATATGAACATTGTGTGGGGAAAACTGCATTGAGGAGATGTTCGGCCATGAAATAGCATGGGGAAAGCTCAATGTGCTGAATGACCTCCTCCTCTCCCGATGTTTCTGTGCAGTCTGTGGGAAAGCTCTGCAAATGTTGTCACAAGCTCTCAGATGTTAGGAAGGATGTCTATGCAGGGTCAACAGGACTGTGTTTCCCATTCCCTTTTCTGATAACGATGTTGATGCCGGGTGTTCTGTCAGGTTTTATCCTTTAAGACCTCAGAGTAGTTTGATATAATTGAGTGTCTCACGTGGCCGATTCAGAGACCATGTCTGTGCGTCTGGAGTCACTTTTCGGCCAGACAAGGAAAGCACGAGAGATTCACTTCCTGAAAGAATATTGGTGAAGGAGATTGATGTTTACAATCAACATTGGACACAAGATCACTATTACTGACAACAGGTTTTAGGTCTCGATACTTTATTAATTATATTTAACTTCCACCAGCTGCCAGAGCATTATCCTGGTCTGGATTCGTAATCCAATGATATGTTCACTACAGCACCATCTCCACATGGGGACCTATCGGAAACCACACTGACCTGATTATTTCGGTGCTACTTGACAGCTCCATCAAAAAGTATTCCCACCAATTTGACTGTCGTGATGGGACTGAGGGTGTGGTAATTGGTCAGATTGTAATTATTCTCCTATTCAGGGACTGGACATAGTTGAGTAATTTTCCACATTGCCAGGGAGATGTCAGAGTTGGAGCTGGAATGAAACAGCTTCCCCAGGGACACGGCTTGTTGTGCAGCACAAGTCTTCAGTCCTATTGCAGGAATGGGGTCAGGGCCCATTGTCTTTGTTGTATCTACTGTGTTCAGCTGTTTCTTCATGCCCGTACAGCAAATCGAATTGCTTGAAGACTGGCATCTGCGATTCTGTGCGAATCATGATGAGTGTGAGGTGGATCATCCACTCAACACGTCTGGCTGAGGATAGTGCAGACACCACATCCTTGGCATTTTTCACTGACGTATAGAACTGTTCCGATATTTAGGATGAGGATATTTGTGGAGTCCTCTCCTCCAGTAAATTGTTTAATAGTCCATCGATATTATTGTTTGGATTTGGCAGGACGGACAGACCTTAGATCGGATCTGTTAGTCTTGGGATCATTTCCCCTCTCCATCAGAAATTAGTTCTGCTGGTCGGAATTTAACCAGTTAAGTGTGGTAGCTTTAATGGGTTGTCAACAGGTTTAGGTCCACGTGATTCCGACCCTGGCATGTTCACCCACACTCATCACTGAACCATGGATCAGCTTAATGGTAATGGTAGACTGATGAATTATCGTCAGGAAACTGTTACAGATTGTCGTCGAATACAGTTCTGCTTCTGCTGTTGCTGCAGCATCAAATGATAACACAGTTTGAGATGCAATATCTACAATTCAATTCTACTGATTGTCCCCCAATTCACACCGAGACCCATTCACCCATCAGTCCTGTATTCTCTACCTAACCTGGTTTCTGATGCGGTAACACTTGCATTTTCATATTCTCAATCTGCTGAGGACCTCTCCCTGGTGTCACGCCTCTAATTTGTTACTTTAACTCAATCAATTTAAAGTAATGATCGAAATCGTTTCTCTTCCACAATGTCAACTTCTGTATTTGAAGTGAATGAGTTTCCCTCTGTTTTTCTCCCTGACCATGATTAAGAGCTCTGCAGTGTCAGTGATGCCAGACTTATGTAGTTTCAGAGTCAAGGAACTTGACCACCAATCGTTATTTTTCAGTTCCCAGTGTACGGCACTCCATGTTGGACAGGATGTTTGAGCATCTTTGACATACTTCTTTGGAAATTGTCCAAAGACAGAAATTGCTGAAGAAATTGCAGCATCTTCTGGAATGAATGCAGTGTTTATCTTTCAGGTACAGTGACCCTCGACAAAGCTCCCAGTTTGTCAAGCAATTTTAGTATTTTTATTACCAGTATCCATAGTCATTTGTTTTGTGAAAATTTGTTCCGTGCCTATTCATTTCAGCAGGTCTATCAGTATCTGCAGAGACAGAGAAGCAGCGTTAGCATTTCAAGCCCAGTGTGACACTTCTTCACAACTGAAAAGGATTGGAACCTTGGCTTTGTAATAGATTTCCAGAGGTGGGAGATAGGTGACAGGGAAAAAAGGGCGTGGCAAAGATAAACCGGCTTTTAGCAGTGGTGAATGAGAAGATGATATAAAATGGGTTTAAATTAAGGTGTGAATGGAGAAAGGGGTACTCTCTATTGAGTGCAAGATAAACAAGACACAATCACCCAAGGTCATTGGGAGGCCAGGAGGGAGAATGTTGAGTATGTGGCATTAAAAAGATCTGGCCATAAATACGTTTTCACTGTCGAGATCATCGCCCCCTTTAGACAAAGGATATCAGGTGCTTGACTTCTTATTGGCACGAGGAAGCGTTCCATGCTGCCTTAGTATTGTAATATGGAGAAACACAAATCATCATACGAAGTTTGGACTGAGTATTGTTTACCTGTCATGTTTACTATAGTTTCAAATTTGCAGTATTTATCTTTAAATGCTTGTTCTTGAAGTTAGTATTGGTTGCAGTGTAGAAGGTTGAGGGATGACATTATGGAAGTTTCTAAAATCATGAGGGGTATGGATAGGGTGAAAGCCAAGGTCTTTTCCACAGGATGGGGGAGTTCAGCCGAAGAAGGCATAGGTTTAAGGTGAAAGAGGGAAAATTTACAAGGGACGCAGTGGCAATGATTTTACACAGAGGGTGGTGTGGGTATGGAATGAGCTGCCAGAGGAAGAGTGATAGATGCCAGTACAGCTAACACATTTAAAACTCATTTAGACAAACATATGGATGGGAAACATTTCGAGGCATATTGGTCAAATGAAAGCAGATGGGACTAGCTTAATTTGGAAAACCTGGCTCACATTGACATTTAGAAAAGCTTCGCGCAGGTTCAGAGTGATTTTGTGAAAGGGAAGTTATATTTTGCCCTGTAAAATCATGCAAAGTATTTCTGGAGATGCCTGAGAATGTAACAAGCGGACTTGATAAAGGGGATCTGGTAGACACCAGGCTTTCCAGAGTTTTTCCACAAGGCATTACAAAATAAAAGTTCTCACACAAGACAGAAGCCCGTAGGATGATGGAGAATGTATTAACATGGGATGATGATTGCTTAACATATAGAAATCGGAGAGTCAGGATTAATGGATCTTCATGATAAAGGTATATCTGCTGGAGGACCACAGCTATCAGACCGATGGCATCAGTTATTTACACTGTATACTGATAGCCTGAAGGAGGGAGCTGAGTGCAATATACATCCGAGTTTGAGGATGACACTGAGAATCAAAAGGCAGGCTGTTATTTAATGGAGAGGACTTCCAGAAAAAGAACAGTACAAAGGCATTGGAGTGTTCCTGTGTATGAAACATAAAGTGAGCATGTTGTTGCAGCAAGTAACTAGTTTGGTTCATTAGCTGGCTTCGACCGATGAAAGGGTTGTGTTATTGAGAATCTGTAAAGTGGAGAGGCGATTATTCATTGGGATTTAAATGAATGAGGAGTGATCCTGCTGAAAAATACAAGACACGGAAGGGACTGGAGAAGGTAGATGTTGAGAAGTTGTTACCATTCCTGAGTAGAGTCTCGAACTCGATGACATAGATACCGAATATGGAACATCGATTTCTATCTGAGATGCAAAGTGATGTTTTCTCTCAGAAGGTAGTGAATGTCTGGAATTCTCTAACCCAGAGAGGTGTGGAGGGATACAAGGAGTTGGCAAGAAAGTGGAGTTAGACCTGGAGTAGATCAGCCATGTTTGTAATTAATTACATGGCAATCTTGAGGGGCCGAATAGCCTACTCTTGGTCCTATTTATTAATTTCACATGTTATGCTTTTGCAAAGTAACTGGTTATTTTTCCGGAAGCTGTGTTGTGTAATGCTACATTAGGGTGAGCAGAGGATTTGTTTAAGTTAGCGCTGGGGTATGGGGGCTGTATTTACAGCAAATCTGGGTCTGTAACACGACCCAGATCTGGAGCAGACGTTGCGGAGAGGGGAAGCCTGGAAACAGAGATTGGGGGTGAGTGTCACTTCCTGACCCAGCCTGGATTTTCCAAGTACATTACAAAAACTGCACCTAACCATCGGAGTGGCTCGATCTGCCCCTATGTAGCAGGTCCGAAGGGCTGAATGGAACATCAAAACATAGGGCTGAGGGACAGAGTGGGCCATTTGGCCCTTTGACACGACTCAACCAGTAAATAAGGTCATGGCTCATCTCATTGTGGTTCCAGCTGCACTTTTCTCTCCTTGTACCATTATCCCTGATTCACCTGTCTATGGAAAATCAGACGAAGCCAGCCTCGATATAATATAAAGATTCAGCCATCCCATACTTCTGTGAAAGAGAATTCCCACTTGAATGAATTCCCACTTTGTGATTTTTTTCTCACTCCAGTTGTGACTGAGGATGGGGGGTGTCACTCTTTCCTTTTCTAGTCCCACTCATCCACTGCTCACAACAAATTTTAAATGTAACCAGGTTGGTGATATGGCCGATGTTAAAGGTCTCAGACTCGGTCAGGTTCAATGATAAGAACAAGTAATGCAGATTTCTTTAGTCAGCCACAAGTTACTTACAGAACTAACGGAGGAGTATGGTGGATCTGTGGGTAGCACTGCTTCCTCACATCACCAAGGAGCTGGGTTCAATTCCAACCTCAGGCGACCCTCTATGTGGAGTTTGAACATTCTCCCCGTGACCGTGTGGGTTTCCTCTCAGTGCTCCAGTTTCCTGCCACAGTCCAAAGATGTGCAGTTTAAAGTGGTTGCCCATAGTGCCCAGGGATGTGTAGGTTAGGTGGGTTAGTTATGGGAAATGCAGGGTTACATGGATAAGATTGGGGGGCAGGTCCAAGTGGGATGCTGTTTGGTGAATCAGTGCAGACTTCATGTCCTGCCTCCACACTGTAGAGGTTCTATGACAATGACAATAAATTTGGACAATACAAATACTCAGTGGATACATACCTAATCCACTCTTATCAAGGTCTCATATGTTTCATTCTCATTCCAAGAGTAACCTGTTAAGGCCTTCATAATATAAGCCCTTCACCCCAGGAATACGTGAAATGAAATATCTCTGGACTGCTTCCAGTATAATTATATCCTTTCTCACATAAGGAGACACAAAAAAAACTAATCTCACACTCAGATCATAATGTTTATAATTGTTTTCGCAAAGTGCTGTGAGTCTTTGGAACACTCTTCCCCACAGACCATTGGAGGCAGAAATATTGAATATTTTTAAGGCACAGATGGAAGGTTCATAAATAACAGAGTCAAGGATTATCGAGGAATGGGCAGCAATGTGCAGTGTGGGGGGAAATGTAGACAGTGGCATCAAATAACACGGCTTCAGAACCTCCAGGAATATAATGCAAAATGAAATGATAATATCGATAAAATGTTAAGGGGGAATACAAGATGGCAGCGATCCATGCTGGGCTCTGCATCAACACACGGGCAAAGTGGTTCTCTAACCCACCCCATCCAAGCCATTTACTTAAAATTCAACACTAAAAGAGCGATAGAATCTTTAGTCATCCCGTTTTATCAAGTGGAAATGACAAAACGTGGGAAAGGATCGAGTAAGTCCCAACACACGGTGCACCCATCAGAAGCATCGAGCCTGCCTGAGGCTGCAGCTGCAACCCACTCTGCTCGTTCCATAGACCCAGTGCCTCACCAGGCCTTGGTCACTGAGTTCACCAAGTTATGTGAAATGATTGAAGCCATGATTGAAGAAGGGTTCAGCAGTGGCTAAAGCCGCTCTCAGCCGTGCTCCAAAAACATGAGCAGCAACTTGACAGCCTTGGAAACAGAACAGACGATGCCAAGCGCCGAACTGCAGCGACAGAGACCGTGATCGATTTCTCTCGGGAGAGGATCGTCAGCCTTGAAAATTAGGTCTGCCCCTTAACTGAACAAGATGACAACCTCGAGAACAGGGGTAAGATGAAGAATATTCAAATCATCGGTTTGCTGGAGCGGACAGAAGGTGGTCAGCCGGTGAGTTTTTTCAAGAACAGGCTGCAGCGATTCCTTCACTTCAAAACTGAGGAGGGACGGATGAAGAGTGAGACAGTTCATCGGGTTACGGTGCGGAAGGGAGACTCAGACCAACGCCTTCATCCTGCCCTTACGCGATTACATAGTTATGGGGCCAAACAAAGACTGATGGAATCTTCCAGAACCGATGGGTTTAATTCACGAGGGCTCCAGGATTATTTTCTTTCAGGACTTTTCAACGGCGGTGATTCAGGAAAGAAAATCTTTTGATGATATCAAGAGAAGAATAAGGGAACTCTGGATTCAGTATTCCTTACGGTACCCAGCGGTGCTCCGTATTGCTTTCAATGGATCCATACGCTCGTCTGACTCTCCAGAGAAAGCGAAAACTTTGTGGACATTTTAAAGTAAGCTGGATATTTAGATAGTCATTTTAGATAGAATTTTTGTTGGATTTTTCTGCTATTAACCAGTGTTAAATTATAGCCGGGAGTGGGTAGAGTACTCATTTTTGATGTCTTCCTTAGTATTACTACTCTTTTTCTCTTTCTTTGCTTGTGTCTGGGGTGCAGCTCAAGCTGGAGGGAGTTACAAAGGTAGTTGTGATGACTAAGTGCCGACCCAAGGGCAGTTCAAGCCCGATGTTTGTTGTTAATTGCCTTGGATTCCATATTGATAGCGGGCAGAAGATAAAGTTTTGAGATATGTAAGCGTCCCTAGTGGGCGGTGGGGGAAAATTCCCCAATCGAGTGTCATTGGCATTTTGGATTTTATTTCGTTCTTTGAATTTTTATGTGTTTAGCTTTGGAAAGTTTTGAGAGCTTGTTAGTTGTAGTAGTTTTAGTTTGGGCAGGTTTTAGGCCCAATGAGTATTTTCTTAATTAATGATCAGCGATGTGTAATTCGATGTGAAACTCTCGAGTTGAAATGTTGCTACAGTGTGTTCTGGATAATGATGTGCTTAAATGTTGTACCTGGAACATTAAGGGGAGCCATCTGCCAGTCAAGAGGAAAAATGAAGTTTCTAGTCTTAAAACAGAGAGAGTGGATGTCGTCCTATTGCAGGAGATGCACCTTGATGACAAGGAACATTTGACCTTATAGCAGGGTGGATTTGATCGGGTTTATTTCTCGTCTTTTAATACTAGGAGTACGGGAGAAGCCATACTAGTGAAGAAGAATCTTCCATTTAAATTACTAGATTGTATTAGACACTCACGGAAGGATGATCATTCCCAAAGTCTTGAACTATGGGAAATAATACAGTCTTATGAATGTTTATTGCCCCCTGGTGCACTGTCTTAAAATCCTGAAAGATGCATTTTCCAAAGTAAGTTATCTTGCATCATGGCACATTATTGTAGAAGGAGATTTCGACTGTCTTATGACCCCACGGTGGACAGAATGTCCAAAGGTACCACAATATCCTCATTATAATGTAAGCAATTAGTGGGTTAGAGCTGGTGGATACCTGGAGGCAGATCTACCTCACAAGTAGGGATTTTATTTTCTTCTTTAACCCACACAAATGTCACAATAGGGTTGATCTCTTCCCCATCCCTGCAACAATCTTAGACACGGTGGCATACTGCACAATTGGGAATATTACCCCAACATACCTGCCCCAGAATTAAGATAGAAGTCACGTAAGATTATGTTGTATGCTCATGTTTTTGTCAAATCCCACAGTTTCGGCAGCTCACGTCATGCAATGCATTAATTCGCTTATCGCCTTTTCGGGCTTTCAGATTAATTTTACAAAGTTTGTGGCCATACCTATGGGAGGTCTCAGGGAAATACCTGATTTTGAAGGAAAATCCTGGTTTACTTTTAAATGGTCACGGGGGTGCTTTCCCTATGTCAGTATATTCATTGCATCTGTCTTTGATCATTTATTTAACGTGAACTATGTCCATTTCTTTGACAAAATTTAAAAAAGACCTTCAAAGATGTGAGGCACTTCCAATATCCTGGCTAGGTCGGATAGCTGTTCTGAAAATGAATGTCCTTCCTAATTTACGATACCCCGTGTGAATGCTTCCTTTGATGTTTCCCAGACAGATATTTAGGAGACTTTATGGCTGGTTTAGCTCTTTTATTTGGCACCATAAGCGACTCTTTATCAAGCTAACCAAATTGCAACTACCCCACAGATTGTGGGGAGTAGATCTCCCAGATTAAAAGCTGTCAATTAAGTTCTTTATTATCATATGTTAGTGTGTGGACCACTGAGGACTCGGCGTCAATATGGTTAGATATTGAACTCTCTCAGACAAAATGAACCCTTATTAGTCTGTTGTTCGTAGACAAAATGACAACATTTATGGAGTATTGTCATAACCAAATAATCATTAATGAAGTTAAAGTATGAATGGCAATGAGTCAGATCGAGGGCAATACAGCCAAAACCTTGTTTCTTACCCCTATAATTGGTATACCAAGTTGCCAACTGGGGATCATGGATTCCATGTTTAAACTGTGGGAAGCCAGGGGTGTACCTTGCTTCAGTGATTTAGAATTAATAGAATCCCTACAGTGTGGAAACAGGTCCTTGGGCCCAACAAGTCGACTTCGACCCACCTCGACCCATTCCCCGACCATCCTATATTTACCCTAACTAATGCCCCAACCTACACATCCCTGAACACTATGGGTAATTTATCAATAGCCAATTCATCTAACCTGTACATCTTTGGATCCTGGTGCTGTGAGGCCGCAATGCTATCTACTGAGCCACAATGTTTTATTTCAGGGAGAAAGAATTACATCATTCGATCAAATAACTCATAAGTATGGACTACCTAGTAGAGACCTCTTCTGTTTGTTTTTGTTTTCAGATCAGAGATTTGTTTTAAAAAAAAACACACACTTTTACCAGACTCTTACAGATCGGATAGAGAGAAGCGGGTGCTTAGTACTCAGAATGCACTCTCTGTCAGTACCCTTCATCATTAGTTGGAGAATGTCCCCTCAGACGAGACTGTGCAGCTTTGTGATGTCTTCAAGAGAGAGTTGGGGTTCAGAACACTTCGGAGACATGGGAGGATATTGGTGAAAATGCTCGAAGGATTTTGATCTGTAATAGGACCCATTCCATGCAGTTGAAAATTCTTCGTAGGGTCTATCTGACCCCAAATTGTCTCTCTAAATGCAAAGTGGGGTTATCTTCAGCATGTCGTAAATGCAGAATGACTACAGGCACTCTTACTCATTGCTTTTGGTCCTGCTGCAGGCTTCAAATATATTGGAGCACTGTGTTAGCTGTGATAGAGTGGGTCTTGGGGGCTGAATTGGAGATGGACCCGTTTTTTCTTTTCCTGGGCCTGCCCCGGATACTTTACAGAGATGCACATGCGGAAAAATTATATCCTTACTTTCTGTGCTTGGAAAAATGTTCTGTTGTGTTGGATATCTGAAAACCCCGGGTCTGTTGGGTCGTCGTAAGTTCTTCATGGAGAATATCCCTTTGGACTTTCTCACCAGTATGGTGCATCAAAAAACAGAGACTTATATAAGACATGGCCGCCCTTTTTGGATTACCACGATACAGGCTTATCTGTCACATTAATAAGGGCTTGTGAATAGTCATGACGATATGGCCTAATGAATCCAATATCCAGCGAAAAAGAGTTATGAACATAAAAATGTGTATCAGTTAATGCTCTTGAAGAACGAGAGCTATCGCTTTGTTATGCTGAGCTGTACTATTTATTCATTATTTATTGTTTATTTTTGTTTTTTTTCTCTGTCTATTTAGTGTTTTTAAATGTACATGTTTTGTATGTACATGCTCACGAGTGTAATTTTGATCAGTTATTTGAGTTGTGTTGTTATTGGGTTAATATAATATTAAAAATCTCTTTTTCAATAAAATTACTATTTTTTTAATTAAAATGCTAACATTGATAGAATAGAGTCCCAAAGAACTCTCATTAGAGAGACCACTCATGCTGGTTTACCGTGAGGGTCACCACATTTTGGGTGATGGGGTGATGTTGAGAGAGCATTCCCTTCATGGTAACTTCAGTCAGTGTGAGGAACTGAACCTGCGCAGTTGGCCTCCCTCTACATCACAAACCTTCCGTCCAGCCAACTGAGGGACGGCAGAGCAACTGTTAGGGACAGAAACAGTCACAGGCAAAGGGCAAGAGAAACTTTCACAACAATGAAAAGGGTACAATTCAGAAAACGGTCAAGATAACGGCTGAGGGTAAAAACGTTCTCTGCTCGAAATTGTATTTTATAACAAGACGCGCTTAGAAGCTGTCTTTGATTTAATATTATTAAGGTTAGTCAAGTGAAATAACCAGAATTACTAAGTGTGATTGGACATCTATAACCAAAAAAGTGTAGATTTTTGTTTGGTCTGTGTAAAGCATGCTGACCGTTGCATGAAAGTATATAGCTGATGGAATATATTGTTAGGAGAGTGCATTCCATGGGAAATGCCCTCAAACAGACACCTAAAGAAAACTGGGGTAAAAGTGCTTGAGTGTCGTCTGGTCAGTGACAGGAACCCAGGGAGTTGAATGACTGAAAGTTCTTGTAAGATGGAGCTGAGAAAACCATCAGTCAGCCGGACCTGATGAAATGCTAGAGCAAGTTTGAAGGGCTGAATGACCTCAGCGTGGTTTGAATTGTGTGTGGTTTGAAAAACGTACATCACTACTCCTTCCTCTTATGTGTTACGCACTGGGGCACTGCCATTTTCCTGAAACTGGGAATTATTTGGAACATCATCTGGAATTTTCAATAAGTGGCATTCTCCAGAATATTCTACAACTGTAATGGGGGGGTGGGGGGATATTGCAAACGAGAGAGAGAGAGAAGGCGCTGCAGTGAGCGTGTTGGAGCATGAGCCTTGTTTGGGGCTCGGTGCTATAACCGATATACAGTGACTGTGAGGGAACAGAGAGAATACGGTGACACTTACCCTGGCAGAATGGGGAAGGTTATTGATGCGTGTCCTGTATTGCTGGATATTCCTTCAGACCGCAGATACTGCACTGAGCTGGGTGGTGAGCACAGACCATGCTCGGTAGGTCTGGTGGTATGGCCCCCTCTGGGAAGGGAATGGTCCCCCTCTGTACTAGCCCATCCACTATGCCCGCCATGCTCTATCAACAAGTTGTGGTGTAATTGCCCCTTATATGCCATGCTCGGGGTAATCTGTGCAAGGCAGCACCAACCTGAGAAAGCTCAACTGTGTGCCCCTTGGCCTTTTAAAGATAGCACCAGTGCCAGGGATCACGGAATATCCAGGGGCACCCGGGCTACTTGTGTACCTCCAGTCATGATGGGTGGGAGAATCGGGCTGGTATTGAATAAGAGGGACACCATGGGGTGGGTAGGTAGCTAATGAGGTAAGTTCGATAAGATTGCACCAGGAATCTAGCTCAGCTTCGTACAGACAATCCCTGTGTCACAGTCAATGAAAATGAATTTGAGACAAATTACTGTTTTATACAGCTCAATGTGTCGAAGACTCTGTAGTCCTCCCTCCCAGTTGCAAAGCTGCAGGACAAATTTTCATTCAAAACTCTCCATCGCCTGAACTCACACTAGTATACCATTCACTCATAATTCTTCATAATACTGACCCGTATTGCATGATACTATCGAAATGTCTTCATTTCAGCATTCTGGAACCAGTGAACATATCTTTCCATGACATTTTTTCCTCGGTCTCCCCTTCCCTTTCTCTATCACAAAACGCACGTATTTGCAGTCATACGGTTCTACAGACGGAAAAAAGGCCCTTCGGCGCAGATGTTCCATGCTGAACAAAATGTACATCCACACTCATCCAATTTCCTTGCGCTTGCTCAGTATCCTCTAATCATTTCCTATCTGTGTATTTGTCCAAGTGCCTTTTCAATGTTGTTAGTGTAACAGCTCAGTCCATACGTGTACCATTATCTGTGTAAAAGAGTTGCCCCTACGAGTTAATTTTTATTTTATTCTTCTCGAAGCATGAACGGATGTCCTCTCGTACTCGATTCCCCAACCTTGCGAAAAAACTTGAAGTATTCACCCCTATGCACGTCTCTCACAATTTGATAAGATCTACACTTCTATAAGAACCCCTTCAGTTTCCTCGGCTGTAAAGAAATAAGTTCTGACCTGTCCATAATCTTCCTATAACTTAAACTCTTTAGATCAGGAAACATCACTGAAATTCCTACTACACTCTTTCTAATTCAATAATATCCTTTCTACAGTAAGGAGAACAAAACTGAAACCAATGCTCCAACTGCAGCCTTACCAACACCCTGTACAACTGCAACACAATGTCCCAACTTCTATACTCAATGCGCTGATGAGGGCCAGTGTGCCAACAGCCTTCTTCACTGTCCTGTGTATCTGTGACTCAAATTTCAGACAACCGTGCACCTGATCTCCAACGTCCTTTTGTTCCACTGCACTACTTAAGGCACTATCATTCATCACTAAACTCCTACCTGGATTTGACTTTCCAAAATGCAAGACGTCACACTTATCTATATTAAACTCCACATGCTATTTCTCAGCCCACTTCCCCTGCCGATCAAGGTACTGCTGCAATTTCTGATAATGTTCCTCACTGGATGCCTACTTTTTTAGTGTCATCTGCAAACTTATTAACCCTGCGTTGTGCACTCTGGTCCAAATCATTGATATAGATAACAAACAGCAATGGGCCCAGGACCGATCACTGAGGCACTCCACTAGTCACAGGCCTCCAGTCCGACAAGCATACCTCCACCATAGCCATTTGCTTCCTAACGCTAAGCCAATTGTGTCGCCAATTTACCAGATTATCTTGGAGTCCATGCGATCTAACCTGCTCGAGCAGCCTACATGTGGAACCTTATCAAAGACTTCACTGAAATCCATATAGAATATGTCAACCACCCTGCCCTCGTCAACCTTCCTGGTCACTTCCTCAAAAAATTCGAACAAAATTTGTAAGGCATGATCTGCCATGCATATAGCTATGCTGACTGTTCAAGTCAAACTCTGTCTTTCCAAATGCATGCATATCTTATCTCTCAGAATCTTCTCAAGTGGTTTACCGAAAACAGATGTGAAGCTTTCTGGTCTATATTTCCCAGGTTTTTCTTTGCAGCCCTTCTTGAATAAGGGCACATTTGTTACCGCCCAGTCTTCCGGGACCTTGGCCCCTGACCTGTCTTCTCTCGTCTCTTGCAGTGCTCTTGGATATATCTGGTCAGGACCAAGAGATTTATCTGACTTTATGCATTCTACTATGCCCAACGGCACCTCCACTCTGATATGAACGGTACCAAATATGACAACTAACCCCTCCAAAAGGTCACAGATCTTCATGTCTTTCTTCATGGTAAATACAGAGGGGAATTTGAGGACCTCGCCCATCTCTTGTGGTTTTACACATGAATGCCCACTTTGGATTTTAAGGCGTCCTACTTTCTCTCTAGTCGTTCTTTTTCTTTACTATACTGAAAGCACATCTTTGGATCCACTGTAATTTTCTCAGCCAAGGCGATATCATACCCCCTTTTCGCTCTCCTGATTTCCTTCTTCAGTAAACTTCTGTATCCCTTGTGTCTCTCCAGAGATTCCATTGATTCCAGCTGCCTGAACCTGAGCCACGCCTCCTTTTTTGCTGGTCAGAGCCTAATTATCTCTTGTAATACAGTGTTCTCTCTTCCTTGCCTCACTTTCCCTTCACCCTCACAGGCACATATAGACCTTGAATTTTAAAGAACTCCCACTTACCAGAGATCTTTTTGCCTGGAAACAAGCTACTCCAATCAATCTTTGCAAGTCCATGTCTAATTCCAACAAATTGGCCTCGCCCCAATTTAGAACTTGAATCTGTGGACCAATTTTGTCACTCCCATAACTATTTTAAAATTAATACAGCTCCAAAATGCTCCCTCACATTACCTCTGTCGCCTATCCTGCCCTATGCCCCAACAGTAGGTCGAGTTTGTCCCTTCCCGAGTAGGACCCTCCATATGCTGCTTATGGAAACTTTCCTGAACACACTTAACAAATTTCATTCCATCTAAGTCCTAAACACTCTGGACGTTCCAGTCCATGTTAGTGTAATTAAAATCACCTATTATGACAATCCTATTGTTCCTGCAAGTCTCCCCAGTCTCCCTGCATATTTGTTCCTCCAATTCGCATTGATTATTTGGAGGCTTATAGCGCAACCACTGTAACATTACCACCTCCCTCTTACCTTTTTTCACCATCCACAAAACTTCACTGGACATTATCTCAGTTATTTCATCTTTAAATACTGGAGTGGTATGCCCCTGAATCGGAACCATTGGTATTTAAACTGTTTCCATTTACATCTCTCCTTTGCAATGATTTTCACACCCACAGAGCCCCTTGTCAAGGCACAGTGGAGACATAGAGCTGTAAATGGATAGGAGCTGCACATCCTGTCACTGCCAGCATCGGCTGCTAGTTTCCCCACACTGGGCAGTGATCTAACACAGTGTTACCGAACAATGCAAAAGCCTGGGGTTATATATGAATGAACCAGTGCGGTCTGCAAAGCTCACTACGCTGGACATTTAGCCCAGGATTGTAGATCAAACATTGGTGTGGGCTGCACAGTGTACCACTCTGGACCGGATTTACACAGTGCTCCATCCTGAATATGTAATGGATGGGCTGGTTATGTGAGTTGGATTACGAATGTGAGAGAACGAAACATCTGGCAAAGCCTTTATTTTGCATTTTTATTCTTGTGATTGGACCCTTCAAATCCTGACTCATCCGATTAGACCCGACCCTCTGGATGAGTGATGGTGACTGTTGTTACAGCATCTGGGTCTGTAACATGACCAAAAATGGAGCAGAGGCTGCAGCGACGACAGCCTCCATAAAATGGCATGAGGAAATCACAATCAGATCAGCCGTGGTCTGAGTGAATTGTGGGGCAGGATTGTGTGGACCACGAATGTAACTTATTCATCTATTTCTGTTTGTAACAGGCAAACTCCCCTTCTCTCCCAGTGTCCCATACTGGTGGGGAGTGAGTCCCCTCCTCCTGTTCCTGCGTAACAGGATCCTCGGGCCTCACTAGCCTCCAGATTTCCCTGTGCCCTAGTTTCGAGCAGTCGAATGACTGCCTCCTGTCCCTGCGACCCAGTCTCGAGCAGTTGAATGACTCCCTCCTGTTCCTGTTTCCCAGACTCGAGCAGTTGAGTGACTGCCTCCTGTTCCTGTGTCCCAGTCTCGAGCAGTTGAGTAACTGCGTCCTGTCCCTGTGTCCGAGTCTCGAGCAGTTGAGTGACTCCCTACTGTTCCTCTATCCAAGTCTCGAGCAGTTGAATGACTCCCTACTTTTCCTGTGTCCCAGTCTCGAGCAGTTGAGAGACTCCCTCCTGTTCCTGTGTCCCAGTCTTGAGCAACTGAGTGCTGCCTCCTGGTCCCAAGTTTGTGAAAGTAGATGTCTTCCTCTTGCTACCGACTAACAAGCTCCAATCGCTCTGTGCTCACCTGCTGCTTCTGTAGAATGGAGTTGAGGGACTGAATGGCCTCTTCACATTCCTTACAGCTTCTCTTGACTAAAAGCCTTTCTCTTGTTTCTGCACAACACCATCAAAATCTGAATGATGTATTTTTGTATTTGACTCTCAGTAATTGAGCAAACAAGCTGACTGACAGAATTCAGAACCAGAGTAGCCTTTTCCTGTTCCTGTGTTATACACTCAAGAGTCAACAGAGTTTCAGTGATGTACAGCATGGAAAAAGACCCTTGATCCAGCCGTCCATTCTGACCAAATATCCTAAATTTATCTTTTCCCCCTTGACAGCACCTGGCCCATATCCCTCTAAACACTTCGCATGCACGTACCCATTCAAATGCCTTTTAAATGGTGTAATTGTGTCTGGCTCCGCCACCTCTTTTGGGTGCTCAAACCATACACACAGCAGTCTATCTTTGTACCTCATTTCCCTTGATAAAACTTTCTCCTCTCACCTTAAACCTTTGTCCTGTAATTTTCGACTTGCCTATGCTGGGGAAAAGACGTTGACTGTTTACCTTATCTATGTTAAAAATCACACAACACCAGGTTATAGTCCAACAGGTTTAATCGGAAGCACACTAGCTTTCGGAGCGACGCTCCTTCATCAGGTGACAATCACCTGATGAAGGAGCGTCGCTCCGAAAGCTAGTGTGCTTCCAATTAAACCTGTTGGACTATAACCTGGTGTTGTGTGATTTTTAACTTTGTACGCCCCAGTCCAACACCAGCACCTCCGAATCATACCTTATCTATGCCCGTCATGATTTTATAAACCTCTTTAAGATGGCCCCTCAGCTTCAACGCTTGAAAATAGCCTCAGCCTATTCAAACTCTCCCTGTAGCTCAAACCATCCAACACCTGCAACATTCTTTTAAATCTCTTCTGCACGCTTTCACGTTTGACAACATCTTTCCGACAGCAGGGTGACCAGAATTAAAAGCAGTATTACAAATGTGGCCGAACCAATGTCCTGTACAGATGCAACATGTCTTGCAAATGCATAGACTCAAAGCAAGTACCAATAAAGGGAAGATCACCAAGTGCCTTCTTCACTGCGCTGTCTACCTGTGACGGCACTTTCAAGGAACGGAGAACCTGCACCACAAGGTGACACAGCAGCTCAGAGACTAGCATTGCTGCTTCAGAGCGCAGCGATCTGGGTTTAATTCTATCCTTGAATGACTGCCTGTGTGGTGTTTGCACATTCTCCCAGTGTCTGCATGAGTTTCCTCCGGGTACTACGTTTTCCTCCCACAGTACAAAGATATACAGGCAAGTGTAGATTGGCCATGCTAAATTGCCCCAAGTACCCTGGGATGTGTAGGCGAGGTGGATTAGCCATGGGAAATGCAGGCTCAGAGGGATAGGGTAGAGGTTTGTCCAGTTGGATACTGTTTAGAGGGACGGTGAGGCCTTGATGGGCCGAAAATTCTGTTTCCTCGCTGTAGGGATTCTATAATTTCAATGGAGTTCTCTTTGATTGGCAACTTTCGACAGGGCACTACCTGCATGTCTTGCCCTGATTTGTCTTGCCAAAATGCAACACCTCACATTTATCTAAATTTAACTCCATCTGTCACCCCTCGGCTCACCTAATCAAGTTTCCACTTTGTTCTGAGATACCATTCTTCACTGTCGACTGCACCACCAAATTTGGAATTATCTACAAACTTACTGACCGTACGTCATGTGCTCAATTGCAAATGATTTGTATATGTGACAAGAGGCAGTGGACCCACTATTGACTTTTGTGGCACACCACTGGTCACAGGTCTCCAAGTTTAATGAACAAATGTCCACTGTCACGCCCTATCTTCAATATTCAAGAAAATTTTGGATCTAAATGGCGAGCTCTCCCTGGATTCCAGGCAGTCTGACCTTGCTAACCAGTCTACCATGTAGAACATTTTGCTTTTCTTACTGAATTCCATAAAGACAACATCCACTATCCTGCCTTCATCAATCATCTTCATCACTTCGTCACAAAATTCCACCGAGTCAGTGAGACGTGATGTCCAATGTACAAAGCACTCTTCAGTCCTTGTCTTTCCAAATGCATTTCCATCCTTTCCCCCAAAGTCCCCTCCAACTATTTAGTCACTATTGACGTCAGGCTCACCAGTCTATAGTTACCTGGTTTTTCGTTTCTTTCTGAAATGATGACACTATGTTAGCAGCTCTCCAGTCTTTTGATGCCTCACCTGTGGAAATCAATAATACTGATATATCAGCAAAAGTCTGAGCAATCTCTTTCCTAGCTTCCCACAATCTTCTGGGATACAACTGATCCGGTCCCAGGGATTTGTTCACCTTTATGTGTTTTCCAATGTCCAACACCTCCTTGTAATATAGATACTTTTCAAGATATCACCATACACTTCTTCATTTTCTCACTCTTGTAACCTCCACCACATTAAATACTGAGGAGAAATACTTGTTTATATCTTTCCCATCTCTTGTGGTTCCACACACATAGGTAGCCTTACTGATCTTTAATGTGCCCTATTTTCTCCCTAGTTAATCTTTTCCCACGAACAGATTTTTAGAGATTTGTCAATACCTCGTTAACCATATTTCTAAAGCCAACCCGTGTTCACATTTATCTGGCCCGATTTCACCATTGACTATACATTTGCTGCCCTTATACTCCTCTGGGGTTTCACTTGATCTCAGCTCTGTTTACCTGACATATGCCTCATTCCTTACCTTGACCAGAGCATCAATATATCTAGCCATCCAGCAATCCCTGCACCCACAGCCTTGCCCATCTCACTAATAGGAACACGTTGGCTCTGAACTCTCTGGATCCAAGTTTTTATGGCCTTGCATTTTCCAACCATCCCTTTCCCTGTGAACAGCATATCGAAATCAGCCTTTCAGAGGGCTCGCTTAACTCTTTCAAAATTGGCCTTATTCAAAGTTAGAACTTTAATGTTTACATCAGGTCTTTCCTATTCCATAACTATTATAAAACTAATATTTATGTGTAACAGACTTGAAATGTTAAGGAAATATTTCCTGCCCCTCTGTAACAGGCTCGAGAGGTTGAATAGGCTCCTCCTGTCCCTTTATAACAGCCACGAGACATTAAATGACACAGCAACCCTTGGATTATGAGCAGCCATTAAACTGTATCTGATGGAGGTACATCCCTTTTCAGTTACCGAAACACAAATAACACAATGTACTCCAGGTGCCCTCTCAGTAACACCTCATACAGCTGCAGCGATAATTCCTTTTATTTTGAATGATTTTGTTTGCAAAATGTGCTAATGTTCCAGCGTTCCACCTTTTCAAGTAGCAACAGGCTAATATGGATTGAATGGCCTTCTCTTATCCCTCTGTAAGAGGCCCATAGGGACAGAATTGCTTCGGCCTGTTCCTGAGCAGCAGTCTCAGTGCTCTGTCTCAAGAAAAAGGAAGGTTCTGGAAACACGGCATTAAAAGCAGGAGTAGCCTCACACCAGATAATAAGTATCATACTTTGTGTTCAGGTATCTAGAAACTTGCCCACTCGACGTTTTTTTTTTATGTAGCCGATCTGTTATTTTATAACTGCTTCCTTTCATAAACAGAGTGGAACATATATAGAGCCTTGCACTTTCCTGTTAATACTCTCGTATGCAAGGAAAAAAAAAATGATTAAAACATTGAAAGATTTATGGTTCATCCCTCAGCAACCCTTATCCATTCCATTCAAACCCAGTAACTGTTCCCTTTTATAATGATATGAAAAATGATGTATGGAACTGGTTAACTGATCCTATTTGTTCAGTGACTGTGAATAATACCAGTCTTCGTGGATTCTAGTTATCCCAGTGGAGGATTTCCATCTTTTTACGATAAATGGGCGTCTTTCAATGTGTTATCCCATAACATGAGAGGGAGCATCACCGACAGCACTGACAGGGAACAGCAGAAACTTTATTGCTGGAACAGCACAGCAGGTCAGGCAGCATCCAGGGAACAGGAGATTCGACGTTTCGGGCACAGGCCCTTCTTCAGGAATGATTCCTGAAGAAGGGCCTGTGCCCGAAACGTCGAATCTCCTGTTCCCTGGATGCTGCCTGACCTGCTGTGCTGTTCCAGCAATGAAGTTTCAACTTTGATCTCCAGCATCTGCAGACCTCACTTTCTCCAGGGAACAGCAGACCCAGGGAGAGGAGGAGGAGAGATCAGACTCTTAGAACATTAGACTGGAATGTTCCAAACATGGACCAGACTCTGACAATATTGGACTGGAATGTTACAAAAATGGATCAGAATCTGGGAACATTAGACTGGAATGTTCCAACAATAGACAACAGTTTATCCGATTATGTTTGGTATCTTTCTGCATTTTATTGGCTGTCCTTGTCATTCCAGATTTATTTTGCTCTTCGCATTATTCAATATTTTTATTATCCTTTCCTGGCTATCGTTGGTGTTCCTGGTAAGTGTCACTGTCCAGTTTTTTTCTACAAACCTGTTATGACTGTATTACTGTTCTTTCATATATTCTACACTTCTGGCCACTATTATTGTTCATGTTGAAACTCTACAGACCACTACTAGCTACATCAATGAAGGTGTTCAATTACTGCCTCCCTCTGCTTTGGCAGTGTTACTCATGGGTCTCTATGTTGACCTCCTCAGTTTCAGCGGAGAACCGCAATGTATTGTATATTTGCCTTTGTTATTTAAATATTAAGAGCATGGAGGTCACTGTCTACTGTTCTGGTTACAAACTCCACTTTTTTCCAGTGTTTTCATCCCATCCCTGGCCAATATCTGTGGCTGAAACAGACGAGTCATAAATGTGTGGGTGATCCCTTTGACCATGAGCTGATTCCTGACACCATGCCCTGACCATTTCTAACTTGAAATATTTATCACTCCACAATGCATCTCACTGACTTATTCCATCTCCTGTTTGAACCTTGAGTTATAAAATACAGTCTTAATGATGATAATAATCTGCTGCTGACGCTCCCGGCTTCAAACCTGCCGAAGCAAATCTGATTCGAACTCACACCAAACTCCCATCAATCTGTCATTCATGTGCACGCCGAGTATATTGCTATTGTGTATGGCAATGCCTTTATTTTAACATTCTCAAACACTTTCCCTCATCTGTCCATGAAACTTCCCTCGTTCTCTCTCTGTCGATTATCCAAAAGCCTGCCAGTTGTTCGTATGTAAAATAGTTTCCTTCACGTGTGTTCCTTTCGCATTCAACCACGCCAATCGCGCACGCACGCGCACTCTCTCTCAGTTTCTGATGAACACACACACACACACACACAGAGCAAACCTTCCCATTGTAGGCAGTAATCTGATGCGAGTATAGTTAGCATATGATCGGAAAGTTTGCAGTACTCTCCATGCTGGGCAGATAGTGCAGTTTACTGAGCAACACACTCGCATGTTCTGCACAGCTCTCCATGCAGGGCTGTCATCTTGCCCCGGTTCATGTTGTCTGTGGTGTTGTTGTAAGCAGATTGAGAATTTGATGTAACAAACCATTTCAGCTGATCTGACAATGCCTTTATTCAAAGTTCTCATTCTTGTAATTTTACTCTCGAATATCTTACATTCTCCAGTCAGTCCCACTGCTCTGTCTTTTTTCCCCATATTTCCACAACCTCCTCCCAGTTAATTAACTGCCTGTTTCTGTCTTTAATGTGAATCTCTCAGCCCCTCTGTGTCTTTCCCTGGCCTTGGGTTTTGTCTCCCTAATGTTTCGAGTGCTGGCATTGTGTAGCTCAGAAACAATGAAATGGTGTGTGTCAGGCTGTTGTTCACTTCCCGGTATGTCACATGTGATGGCCATGGACAGGCATGTTTCTGAAGTTATGAGACTCATCCTTGTAACTTGGACTGTACCTGTGTTTGCCCCACTCAGGTGACCTTGCGATCAGTAACTCGGGGAAGCCCATTGAGTAAAGGACCAGGCATCTAAATTGTGTGACAATGCTGTCATTTTCTTTAAAAATAAAAGGTTATTTTCTCTTTTTTTAACAAGATGTCTTAAAGGCCAAACTGCCTACTGAAATGGCTCAAGTAAATAACTTACGAGACTTTTAGGGTTTTTAATAAATAGTAGTAACAATGGCCAGCTCGCATAGACCAGGCTTTCTAGTTTTTTCCTTACGGCTGTAAGTCACCAGGTGGTTGTGTCCCAGAAGGGTTGGAAGTTTTAGTAAATTATCCCTATCTGCTATTCTCTCTGAAGCTTCACTTGATGTTGTTTACTCCTGGATTGGAGAACTGAATGTCTGAATGCTCCTCTTTAACATGGAGTGTGTTTAGGTGATGTTAGTATATTGGAACAGTTCATTTGTAGAAGGTACTGTATCCATTATTTGGTTAATGTTTCCAATAGTTAAGTTATTCTAAAAATCCTCTTCATTTTGTATGGCTTATCATTAGAATGTTTAAATATATTGTGGTTTAATTAATGGTGAGTGGTGTGACGAGTAGCATCACATCTGGAACACCCACTTCACATCTACCTTTAAAATACGAAAAGGTTCGTATCCAAGCTACCTGCTTAAAATAGTTTGAGGCAGTCTGGTTGGTCTATAGCAAACTGGGGTCTCTTGTTTGGTTCTAAATCGGTAACACCAAATTGGGTTTAGAATTACAATCCCTACAGTGTGCCAACAGGCCATTCGACCCAACAAGTCCACACCGACCCTCCGAGGAGTAACCTACCAAGACACATTCCTCGACCCTGTTGTTACACATTTACCCCGACAAAGACTCCGAACCCACACATCCCTGAAAACTACAAACAATTTAGCATGGCTAATTCACCTGTCATGCACACCTTTGGATTGTGGGAGGAAACCAGCGAATCCAGAATAAGCTCATGCAGACACTGGAGAGCACGCACCAGGAAGCTATTGCGTTCAAAGGTCGCGGATGGTAGCTGTTAGTGTCTCTTGTGCCCGATGTTGAATTCAGTTGGTTTAAACAGTATTTTGTGTATAAAGATTCTTTCAGTCACTGAGAGTTCTCTGGGTGTGGAAGAAGTGAAGTTGGGTGTTTTACAAAAGGTAATGAAGGCAAAGCTGTAGGAATTGGCAGACAAGCTGGAGTTGGGGTTGCGTTTGTTTGTGAGAAAATGAGAGATAATTACAGCTATAGCTCGGCAATTACATTTGGTGGAAGCGCCATCAGAGTCTTTGGAAATGGCGAGAATTCAATTTCAAATGAGGCACCGTGAACATGAGAAGGAATTGAAACAGTTTGAATTATGTTGAAAAGTAGAAATTAAAGAACAGGAAATGAAGAAGAAAGAGAGATTAAGAAAGAAGAAAAGCAGAGAGATTTAACTTCAAAGGTTAGTAATTAGAGAGGAAAGTTGACATAGAAGGTGGTGATGAAGGTAGACGGTAGGCTGGATGAGGAGGATAGTGAGGATGAGCAACCCTATAGTAGCCAAAGGCTTGATGGGGTTATGTTTAAATACATCCAGACATTATCTAAATTTGATGAGAATGATGGGGGAGCCTTTTTAATTTCACTTGAGAAAGTGGCTAAACAAATGCAGTGCCCAGTGAACATGTTGATTCAAACAAAGCTGATTGGCATTTACATCTCTATCGGAGGCGGTGTCTGGGGAGTAGGATGAGGTGAAGAAAGCCATCTGAAGTGTACATGAGCTTGTGCCAGAAGCCGAAAGACAGTGTTCAGGAATCTAAAATAGCGTCCGTGGTTAAACGCACATTGAGTTTGAAAGAATCTAACAAAGTAAATTTGAAAGGTGGGTAAGGGTATTAAAAACAGAGGAAAGTTGTGACACTCTCAGAGAGATTCTTATTTTGGAGAAGTTCAACAATTCACTTCCTGCAGTCGTGAGAACTCGTGTGGAAGAGCAGACTGTTAAAACGGCAAGATTAGAAGCTGAAATGGCTGATGATGATGATTGAGTTCAGAAATCAAAGTTTGGTTTCTGTGAGGGATTGAGAAGAATGTACGAGACCTTCTTAAAACATATCCCTGTGAGAGTAAGGTTTACTGGCATAGGCCAGGAGTAGCAGGTAAACAGGTTACAGCATTAAGAGATACAGAAGGATGTAACTCTTTTACGCTGAGACATGAGGAGATATGTCATTCAGAGGGAATATTGGAGAGCTGAGAAGTGCTCCATTATGTAACGTGAGGTCAGAGTGTCCAGTGGAAACATCAACAGATTTATTCCACAGTGAGGAAGGAGGCCTTGAGCTTGGCGTTGGCATTACAACATTTCAGCATTTAAATTGCGAATAACATACCTGAGACAAATCTTTATCACTGATCGTGACCCCTTAAAGCTTTTGGAGAAGTTTAGGGAGAAGAATACCAGCCTGTTTCAACTGAGCTTATTATTGCTGTCATTCAATTTGAAATTATACAGGTGACAGGGCGAGAAAAAGTAAGTTTTGACATGTTGTGGAAACTTGGATGAAGAAATACAAAGGCATTCTGTGGCAGAAGTAAAATGACTGAAATCGAATCTAGTTGTAAACATTTGTATGTTCAGAGTCAATGTAATATATATATGCACCTCTTCCTCCGCTACATTGATGACTGCATTGGTGCCAACTCGTGCTCCTGCGAGGAGGTTGAGCAATTCATCACCTTCACCAACACATTCCACCCTGACCTTAAATTTACCTGGACCATCTCTGACACCTCCCTTCCCTTCGTGGACCTCTCCATCTCCATTAATGACGACCGACTTGACACTGACAGTTTTTACAAACCCACTGACTCCCACAGCTACCTGGATTACACCTCTTCCCACCCTACCTCTTGCAAAAATGCTATCCCGTATTCCCAATTCCTCCGCCTCTGCCGTATCTACTCCCAGGAGGACCAGTTCTGCCACAGATCGCACCAGATGGCCTTCTTCTTTAGAGACCACAATTTCCCTTCCCACGTGTTAAAGGTGCCCTCCAACGCACCACGTCCACATCCCGCACCTCCGCCCACTGACCCCACCCTTCCAACCGTTACAAGGACAGAACGCCCCTGGTGCTCACCTGTCACCCTAGCAACCTTCGCATAAACCAAATTATCCACCGACATTTCCGCCACCTCCCAACGAACCCCACCATGAGGGATATATTTCCCTCCCCACCCCTTTCCGCCTTCTGCAAAGACCGTTCCCTCCGTGGCTACCTGGTCAGGTCCACGCTCCACTACAACCCACCCTCCCTTCCTGGCACATTCCCCTGCCCCTGCAGTAATTGCAAAAGTTGCGCCCACACCTCCTCCCTCACCTCCATCCAAGGCCCGAAAGGAGCCTTCGACATGCGGTCTCCTCTACATTGGGGAGTCTGGACGTCTCATAGCAGAGCACTTTAGGGAACATCTCTGGGACACCAGCACCGATCAACCACACCGCCCTGTGGCCTAACATTTCACCTCCCCCTCCCACTCTGCCAAGGACCTGGAGGTCCTGCGCCTTCTTCACCGCCGCTCCCTCACCACCAGTCGCCTGGAGGAAGAATGCCTCATCTTCCGCCTCTGAACACTTCAACCACAGGGCATCAATGTGGACTTGAACATTTTCCACATTTCCCCTTCCCCCACCTCACCCCAGTTCCAAACTTCCAGCTCAGCACTGTACCCATGACTTGTCTTACCTGTCTATCTTCATTTCCACCTCTCAACTCCCCCCTCCCCCCGACTGCCACCTTCATCCCCTCCCCCACTCACCTATTGCACTCTATGCTACTTTCTTCCCACTCCCATCCTCCTCTCACTTATCTCTCCACCCTTCAGGCTCTCTGCCTGTATTCCTGATGAAGGGCTTTTGCCCGAAACGTCGACTTTACTGCTCCTCGGATGCTGCCTGAACTGCTGTGCTCTTCCTGCATCACTAATCCAGAATCTGGTTTCCAGCATCTGCAGTCATTGTTTTTACCTATATATGCATTTCAGTCTACAAATAGAGGGCGATTAGGAGGTCTAAAATTAATCCATCTTTGTATATTGATGGATCATTTTATTAAAGGAGGAGTTGTGAGTATACTATCACTGTAAAGAGGTTAGTTTCTCTTAGGTTGTTTTTGAAGAGAGGTTATAAAGGCAGAGGTGCAGAACTGCTGTCGAAACACTGTTTAAGTAAATAACTGAGGAGGCCTTTCGGTTTCATTAAACGGTGGTAACAATCGAAGGGCAGTGGCCAGCTCTCACACACCAGGTCTTCTCGTTTGGTTTTTAGCTGCAGCATTCAGAAGCTGTTGGGGATCCCAGCAGGGTTAGAAGTTTCAATACATGATCCCGAGCTGCTTTTCTCGTTGGGATCTTTTGTTGATGTTAATTTCTCCTGGATCGGAAAATTGCATGTAAGAATCTGTATTTGAGTATATCTTTGTGCCAAGCGGTGTAAACCAAGAAGGTACGGTATCTATTGTTGTGTAAGTGTTCCAACATATAAGCTATCCCAAAATGTTCTTTCCTTTGATTGGATTTTAACTGAATCATTTGAATAGATTATATTATATTTTGCTTAATGTCAAGTGGTTTGACCAGTCACAACATATCTGGAATGCACACTTCCCATCTATATTCAAAATAAGGAAAGCTTTGGGTCTAAGCGGCCTTCTTAAAATATTTTACGGGGATCTGTAGCCGAGAGGTTTCTGATTGACTCCAGTTATTGAAAAGTTAGTGGAGGGGCTGGGGAAGGTTTGATGGAGGTTGTGCTGTGAGCTGCCTCAGACATTCAGGGAGACCTGAGGAATTGCTGACCAAACTCGGGATGGAGCATTGGGACTGTAGTTACAACATCTGGGTCTGTAACATGATCAACAAACGGAGCAGAGGCTGCAGAGAGGGGAAGGTCGGAAACCACGCAGTGACGGTGTGTGGGGAAAGGGATCTGCTGTATCCACCCCGGGTTTTCCAGGAACAGCTTCCCAAGCTCCACCTAACCGAGGATCAAAGTGTGAGGGGACCCTGATTGAACAAGGTGCTGGTCACAGAGCGGTGTCACCTCCTTCAACATGACCTGCAGCTTCAGACCAGGCGGAGGACGGTGCTGCAAGTGGCTGTTAGGGTCACAGTTTCATTCATCTTCTATGATCCAAAACTTTCCAGGCAGGACTGGGTGACATATCCATCATTTCCCAGTATCTCAACATCAGTGTCACCATTCGGTGATGGAGGATATATGTGGTGGATGAGGTCAACACATTGTTTCTCCCACAGCAGGGAGCTGCCGGGTGTATCCAGTATAGTGGGATTCCCGATGGTGTACATGGCATCTGTGGAGTAACTATTTCAATAGGGAGAGGTAGAAGAACTGAAGGAGCTCTCTCTTTATTAATGTTACAGTGTGCCCATGCACAGTACTTCATGTTGGTGAATACCCACTGTCCTGGCAGCAATCACGGCCTCTTCATTCAGAAGCAGTCAGCTATTCCCATCGTCATCAGGTCTCCACGTAGGAAGAAATTAATATAACTTGGATAAAGGCCGTCCCCTTGATGCACATTTCAAAACATCATCCCCATCTCCAACCAACCACATCAAAGTATTACATGTGTACGGAGAGCAATGGGGTCACTTGGAGTGTCTGGGAGCAGACGATCAGGGATGGAGCAAAACCTCCCATGTCTGAACGGGTCTGAGTGAACCCCCCAGTACACAGTATCATTTAATCCTGTAATCCCTCTCGATTTCAGTCACATACTG
This sequence comes from Chiloscyllium plagiosum, assembly GCF_037043375.1. NCBI lineage: Eukaryota > Metazoa > Chordata > Chondrichthyes > Orectolobiformes > Hemiscylliidae > Chiloscyllium > Chiloscyllium plagiosum. The sequence continues at coordinate 56,282,610 of NW_028270167.1, forward strand.
CCTTCCATTATTCCTGTAAATGAAATGATAGGTGATATCATGCTAAATCCGACCTGCCAAACTATTATCTATTGCCTTTACCTCTCTGAATCTATCTGCAGACTCTCCACCCTCTCTTGATAACTTAATCTCTTGCTTATCACAGCGACAACACCAAACTCAGCATCTGAATATCTGTTCCATCCTCCTGATCATGAATACAGATTGCAAATAGTTGAGAACCCAGTGCTGGTCACTGTGTGACCGTACTGCTTATGTTCTGTCTAACTGATTGAGACTGATGTATCCCGAGTGCCTGCTTCCTGTATGATACCCAGGCCTCCTCCATTCCTGGGCAACACAGTCTAAGGGTTGAATAAGAATAAGGAGCAGCTGTGAGGAATCCAAACCCTCGATGAGGCTGATGTCAACGCGGCCTCTGTTCCACTTTTCTGCTATCTCTCCATCCTAAACCCTCGTCTCTTGTTGGAGATTGTGCCACAGGAAAGAAAATCCTCTCCAGACCTACACTTTCAATTGCATTTAGCATTTTACAGATCTCAATGAGATCTCCTTTCATTCTTATAAACTCGAGAGTATAGGCCTAAACTGCTCAATTTCTCTTCATGAGACAAATACTTCAAATATGGAATCAATCTGATGAAGCTCTTCTGAATTGCCTCCAATGGAAATACCACATTCTGTAGGACACCCAAACTGTACTCCAGTTGCAGCCTCACTAATGCCTTGCATAACTACACCAACACTCCCTACCTTTCTACTCTATCCTTTTACAAATAAACGCTGAAATTATGCTTGCATTTCTCATTACTTGCAGTACCCACAGGTATGTTTTCTGTGATATGCAAGCAGACACCCAGATCCCTCTGCACCTAAACACTTTGAACGTTCCCTCCATTTAGATAATAATTTGCCTTTCTATTACACTGGCCAACTTGAATAGCCCCATATTTACTCACTTTAATTTTCCTTGCCAAATGTTGGCCCATTCACCCAACCTATCCATATAGTTTTAAATCTCTTGCATTATCATTCCGGAGTAATTTCCCACCAATGTTAGTGTCATCTGAAAATGTGGTATCGTATTTTCTATCCCATCAACCGAGTACAGTAATACTATCGATCGCAAATGAGAACTGAAATCAATGGCACACCACAAATTGCATTTGCCAAAATAAAATGACACGTTTATTCCACCTGACTGCATTTTCTTGGTTAACCAATCCTCAATACAAGCTAATAAACTACTCCTAAACCCATGTTGTCTGATCTTACCACTTACGCTTTGGAGAAGCGACATATCCAATGCCTTCAGGAAGACCAGATATGTTCCATCACCAGGAATCCTATTATACACCTTGCTTGTCATATCTTTAAGTAACTCAAGCAAACACTTTAAACTCGATTTAACCTTTGTAAAACCATGTTGACTTCGATGGATTCTGGTTTAACTTTGCAAATGTCCTCAACAATGGATTCTAATAATTGTCTTAAATTACAATAGTTTTTCATTACATTTTACTCCCAAATGTATACGGTTATTATAATTTCATCCCTTTTGAAAACCTTTACGTTTTTTTTGAATTCCTGTTTAATGGGCAAAAGGTTTTAAGAGATCTTCTCCAATTGCTGTTTGAGGCATGTGTGGCTGACTGGACTCATCATCCTGCTGGTGTACAATCTCGATGGGCTGACGTCTTTCTGGTGTTCCTATGCTGATGTCTCCAAGGCCAGAATGACCTTCTCCCATTGATGCGTTAGGGGGTTGGGGGATTATGCAATCCTCCTGTTGCTGTGTAAAATTTTGAGGGGCTGATGGGTCTTCTCATATTTCGACATACCTGGTGGAGATACTGAACGGTCTCCGCATGAATCCCAGAGATGGGACCGAGGGAGTGATTGGTCTTCTCTTGTTCCCGTACAACAGACATGTGTCTGAATTACCTCTTCCTTTCTCATGAAAGAAGTCTCAGATCGTTTTTATCATTATCCAATTCCCTTGAAATAGACTCGGTGGGTCTGAATGACCTCCTGTTATCCCAGTGTAACAAGCTCAAGTCACTGTGTGACCTCTTCCAGTTCCTATGTTACAGACTTGAGGAGGCTGAATGGACTGATCCCGTTACTGTTTAACAGGATACTGGTGCAGCATGGCCTACTGTTATAGGCTCGAGGGGCTGATTGGTCTCCTTCTGTAAATGTATATCAGGCTCCAGGGTCTGACTAGCCTCGTCCTGTTTTGGTGTAACAGGCTCGAAGGCCTGAATATCCCCCTGTTGTTCCTGTGTAACAGGCTGGAGAACGGAATGGTTCCTCCACTATCTGCGTAATTTGCTTCACTTGTTGACTCCTTCTGTCATCTATGTTGAAATAGGACACTCTTTAATTTTTGTAAACTCCAATGGCTACTGGGTCAACCTGATCTTCCTTTCGTTATAAGGTAGCACCTTCATTTCAAAAATCAGCTGAGGGAACCATCTCTGAGCTGCTTCCAATATAACAACATCCTTTCTTCATTGAAGAGATTAAATCTGTACACACTACTCCGGATGAGATCTCACTAAGACCCTGTTCAGCAGCAGCAACACTTTACCAGCCTGCTGTAAAGTTCCCACCCAGTTTAGAGCAGTCTCAGCTCTCTGGGCGAATACAGAGCATTGTTGGAAGATCATTGTCCTTCTCTACTCCATCGGTATAACGGGAGATCTGGAGAAATTAATGTTTGATAAGATCATAAATGATGTGGCGAGATGATCTCTACCATTAATCTCCCCAGAGCCCACGTCGCTCAGATTCTACAGAATCTTGTAAGGTGGAGCGCAAAAACAGCAAGGAGGAGCAAACATTGATGGGAGTTATATATCAAAGTGAAAGCTGGACATGTTATAAAACAGGAAATGAGATATTCACGTTTGTGGCGACTGCAGTAATAATTTACTGTTTAAATTATATCTAAACTGTGTTAACCCAATTGAATGCTAATGCTGGGAAAAATGGATTTCGTGACCACGTGCGAGATGGTTTACATGAACATTATGTCGAGCACTGAGCTCGAGTTCAGGTTATTTAGGAATTGGTGTTGAGTGATCAGAAGAGCGAATTGAAACTTTTGCTGTAAAGGACGTTTTAGGAACAGTGACCACAATGTATTGGTTTTCTTTTATGCTGTTTGAGTACACGGCAGTTTTTGTTTTATTTGAAGTAACCGTTAGAAATCTGAGTAATGCAAGCCATGAAGGAGTGCGGAGAAAGTGGGGACTACAGATGCTGGAGATCAGAGTCAAAGAGTGTGATTCTGGAAAAACACAGTCAGGCAGCATACTAAGAGCAGATAAATCGTTGTTTCGGTCATAAGCCCTTCATCAGGAATGAAGCTTATGGGCCAAGGAGGCTGGGGGATAAATGAGAAGGGGGTGCGACAGGGGGGAGGTTAGCAGGGATTGCGATAGGTAGATGAAGATGGGGTTGAAAGTGATAGGTGATAAATGGAGACAGAACGCCTCATCTACTACATCCATTGAACCCAATGTGGTCTTCTCTACATTGGCAAGACAGAACATCAACTTGTGGATCATTTCAGAGAACATCTCTGGGACAGCCACATTGAACACCTCCATTGCCTTGTGGCTGAGCACTTTAACTCCCCTTCCCACTCTGCCAAGGACATGAGGGGCCTAGGCCTGATCCATCACCAAACCCGAGCCACCAGAAGCCTGGAGGAAGAAAGCCTCCTCTTCTGCCTTGGGACCCTCCAACCACAGGGGATCATCGTGGATTTCACCATTTCTCCATTTCCCCTAATCCCACCTTATCTCGCTCCAACCTTCCAAGTCAGCACCGCCCTTTTGAATGTCCTATGTTTCCACCTTCCTTCCTATAGATCTGGTCCACCCTCCTCTCCGATTATCACTTTCAACCGCACCTTCATTTACCTATTAGATGAAAGGAGGCAGCTTCGAAAAATGCCAAGTGTTGCAGTAAGCCAGTGGATTCAGAGAAATGTAGGACCCAGCAAAGGATGGCTAAGAAACTGAGAAGAAAATCAAAAAGAGAAAGGCATTTAGCCAATCTGGATAAGGTTATAAAATATTATCCAACAGTTTAAGAAAGGATGAATTTGGAGAGTGGTGAACTACAGACCAGTTATCTTGCCATCCACAGTCAGGTATCTGTTGGACTCGATTACAAAGAACATGCTACTAGATTTTTAGAAGGTAATAACATAACTGGGGAGTATGATATTGTATCGATGAAAGGAAAACCAGAAGTGACAAACATTTTTTTTAGAATGGTTTGAAGATGATTCTTGTGGACATAGGCAATGAAGAACCAATGTATAACATATAGCTGGATTTTCATGAGCTTTTCTTTTCAAAGAACTCACACAGTAAGCTCAGAAGAAAAGTGAAAGCGAGAGGCATTGGGAAGAATATATGCAAATGGGAAAGTAAAAATTCGGTTTACATTCATGTGAATGTAATTGGAATACAGAGGGTGTCGTGCACCAGTTGCATCGAGTGTTCATGAGACGACACTTAGAGTATTGTGTACCGTTCGGAGTCCCAATCTAAGAAAGAATATATTGACTACAGAGGAACTGCAAAAGGTATTATCCAGATTAATCCCTAAAATGGCAAGATTGTCTGATGTGGAAACTCAGCCTGTGATCTCGAGTTTCAAAACATGAGAGGTGATTGCAGTGAAACTTAGAAACATAGAGCGGACTGAATAACAGAGGGACATGGAGAAGTACAAGTAGGCGAGATAATGGAGAATCCCACGATATTCTACACGGACACGTAGAACAGAATAATCAGCAAACAGTTAGTGTCCATTAGAAACCAAAGGGGCAATCAGTGCGTCAACCCGGAGAACACTGATAGATTGTTACATGAGACCTTCCCATCTATTTTACTTGGGAGAAGGAGGAGGCAGGTACAGAATTCACGAAGATGGACTGGGAAGCTCTTGAACAGATCGATGTAAAATACGAGCAGGGATTTGAGGTTTTTTCTGTACACATTTGGTCCAATCTCCGTGTCTGAATGAGTTGTATCAAAGGCGGCTGTTGGGGTCAAGGGAGGAAAGACCCTGACTGAATATTTTAATTAGAATCTGACCAGAGGGTAGGTGCCAGAGAACTGGAGAACTGCTAATACGATTCCACTTCACAGTCAGGGTGGGAGAGATTGACCAGGGAACTATAGACAGGCGAGAATTAGATCACTGTTTAGGAAAATACTGGAGAAAATAGGGAAGGAGAAAATCGAACTCCAATCAGAGTCGCAAGGTTTGATCAGGGATAATCATCATGACTTTATCAGAAGGAAGTCACATGCAATGGATCTGATTGAATTAGTTTGAGGATGTCGATTGTTTAGTATTGTAGGAAGGTCTTTGGGAAACTGAAAAATAATGTAAAATCTCACAATATGATGGATAAGTTGCCAAATTACAACGAAAATTGTCTTAGTAGCAGGAGAGAGAGGGTGGTGGGAGAAGGCTGTTTGTGTGACTGAAGACCAATGTATCCGAGTGTACCACAGGGATCAGTGCTGTGTCCCTTATTGTTTGTGATTTTCATAAAAAAAAAAGTGAATGTGGAAGGGGCCAGATGGAGATTGTGGGAAGATGTGATAAGTAAGTGTATGTTTGACATAAAGATTGGCTGGGTGGTTCGCAGTAAGGAGGAAGGCCTTAAGATACAGGAAGATGCAGATGGAATGGTCAGATGGGCAGATCAATGGCAGATAGAATGTAACCCTGATAAATATGAGGTGATGCACTTTGGGAGAAGGAACCAGGCAGGGGAGGACACAATGAATGGCAGCCCACTGGTAACCTCAGAGTGTGCTTCTCCACACATGCCTGAACGTGACTGGACAGGTTAATGGGCTAGTTAAGAATTGGACCTTGGGTGTTGTGTTTCCTAATCAGGGCGTAGATTATAAGAGCAATACAGAGCTTTGGTTCGTCCAAAATGGAGTACTGTATGGAGTGCTGGGAGCCACATTCCAGAAAGGATGTGATTGTACTGGAGAAGTTGCAGAAGGGATTCACCAGGATGTTCCCTGGGATGGACTATATCAGCTATGGAGAGAGGCTGGATAAGCTCGGGTTGTTTACTTTGCAGCAGAGAAAGCTGAGGGGCCCGTGATTCAGAAGGATAAGATGATGAGCGACACGGACACGGTGGATAGACAACAGATGTTCCTTTTAGTCAGAGGGTCAAGAACAAACGAGCACACTTTTAAAGTGAAAACTTTGAGGTTCAGAGAGGATTTAAACTTTTTTTTCACTTAGAGGGTATTGTATTCTGGGATTACTTCCTGAGAGGGGAATTATCACGGGTAACCTCACAATCATTAAAAAGTACTTGGACGAGCATTTGGAAGTGTAATGACATTTTAGGCTATGGGCCTGCTGTAGGGAATTGGGACTAATATAGATCGTGCTGTACTTCTCTCGGCACAGAGTCTATGCTCCTGTGAGTGAATGGTGTGGAAGGTCAATTATTGAGCAGCTTAAGGCAGGGATTGATGAGTTTCAGAAGAATATATTCACAAGGGTTATAAGAGTGAACTGTAATAACTTGTTAAATCATGTCAATGTGAGAAATATGAGAAAACAAGTGCAGTTTCATTACAGGCTGAAACCAGAAAATGGAGAATGGGGAACAGGGAAATGGCAGAACTATGAAGCTAATACTTCAGTTCTGTCTTCACAAAACTTTCTAACAATACAAGGAAAACCAAGTCTGGTGTGGGAAAATGATAGAGTACATGGAACATAGAACGTAGGAAGGAAATGGTTTAGGAGAAATTATTGGGGCTGAAAGTAATGGTCATAGATAACACTAACATAGATTTATGAATGGGAATTGTGTTTGAGAAACAGACTGGGAGACAAATGAAAGAGAAGCAATGGATGTAAAACATGTTGAGTTTTAGAAAAAAAATGGTAAAGCTCCAAGCTCAGTTTACAAAATCAAATCTGAGTGTATTGGAGCTAATGTATGGCCATGTTTCTAGAATGGGACAGCTGGCAGGAAACAGTTAATAGAAATAAACAGATTCGTCAGGCAACAGTCTGACATTGTCTGTAAGGTTCTGTAAGGTATAATTCCTTCCACATCTAGTCAAGAAACGTTGGGGACAATTAAACAATTCACTGGAGAAGGAGATTCCACAAATCACCCCTGCCTCCATGATGAGAGAGCCCAGCACGTAAGTTTATAAGATAAGGCTGATTCATTTGTAACAATCTTCAGTCAGAAGTGCTGAGTGGATGATCCATTTCAGACTATATCCCAGACTCCCCATCACCTTCCCTGAATATCTCCTGTCTCATCAGCAGGACGGACACAGCAGAAGTGGCGGCACATTGGGATATAGTTGGAAGGGAATTTCTCTTGGAGTCCTCAACACTGACTCTGTATCCCATAAAGTCTAATGGCATTAGTTTACACATGGGAAAGGAAACCTCCTGCTGATTACAATGTACCAGCCTTTTTCAACTGAAGAATCAGTACTCCTCCATGCTGACCAACATTTGTAGGAAGCATTAAGGGTAGCACGGACACAAGATGTACTCTGGGTGGAGGATTTCAATGTCCACCTCCAAGAGTATCTCAGCTACAGCATTACTGATCGAGCTGGCCGGGTCCTCAAGGATATAACTGCTTGACTGGTTCTGCGGCAGGTGGTGAAGGAACCAGTAAGACGAAAATACTTACTTGACCACAGCCTTACTAATCTGCCAGTTGCAGAAGTATCTGTCCATGACAGTATTGGTAAGAGTGACCACCGCATAGTCATTGTGGAGACAAAGTCACACCTGCACATTGAGAATAAACTCCGCCATTTTGGGTGGTACTATCACGGTGCGAAATAGGACAGACTTCGAACAGAACTAGCAGCTCAAATCTGGGTGTCCATAAGGTGCTGTGGTTCATCTATAGGAGCAGAATTGTACACCCACACGACCTCATGGCGTGGTATATCTCCCTCACAACAATTACCATCAATCCAGAGGATCATCATTGGTTCAATGGACTTCAGGATGGCAGGAGCAGCACCAGGCATACCTGAAAATGAGGTGTCAGCCTGGTGATGCCACCAAACAGGACACCTTGTGCACCAAACAGCATAAGCAGTAAGTGATAGACAGAGCTAAGGATCAGAGCTAAGCACTGCAGTCCTTCCACATCTAGTTGAGAAACGTTGAGGACAGTTAAACAATTCACTGGAGGAAGAGGTTCCACAAATAAACCCTTCCTCCATGATGGAAAAGACCAGCACCTCAATGTATAAGATAAGGCTGATGCATTCGCAACAATCTTCAGTCAGAAATCCTGAGTGGGTGATCCATCTCAGTCTCCTCCAGTGGTCCACAGCGATTCAGTTTCCAGTCATCAGCCAATGAGATTCAGTCCACGCGATATCCAGAAACGGTTGGAGATACTGGATATTCCAAAGGGTCCATACTCTGACAACATTCTGGCAATAGTACTGAAAACCTGTGCTCCATAGCTTGCCACTCCCCTAGCCAAACTGTTTCAATCCAGTTGCAACAATGACATTTCCCTGGTTATGTGAAAAATTACCGAGGAGAAAGTGAGGTCTGCAGATGCTGGAGATCAAAGTTGAAACTTTATTGCTGGAACAGCACAGCAGGTCAGGCAGCATCCAGGGAACAGGAGATTCGACGTTTCCTGAAAAAGGGCCTGTGCCCGAAACGTCGAATCTCCTGTTCCCTGGATGCTGCCTGATCTGCTGTGCTGTTCCAGCAATAAAGTTTCAACTATGTGAAAAATTACCCCAAGCATCTCCTGTATATAAAAAGTAGAACAAATCCAATCCGGCCAATTCACACTCCATCAGTCTACTCTCGATTATCAGTAAAGTGGTGGAAGATCTCAGTGCTTTTAAACAGCACCTGCTCAGCAATACCGTGGTCAATGGCGCCCAGTTTGGACTCCACCAGGGCCACTCAGCTCCTGACCTCATTATCGTGGTTCAAACATGGACAAAATAGCTGAATTCCAGAGGTGGGATGAGAGTGATAGCTTAAATCAAGGCTGCCTTCGACCAAGTATGGTATCAAGGGGCTTTAGCAACACTGGAATCAAGGGGTATCGGGGGAAACTCCCTGCTGGTTAGAATCATACCTAACACGTAGGAAGGTGGTCATCGTTGATGAAGGTCAGTTATCTCAGCTCCAGGACAAGTCTGTAGGAGTCCCTCGGGCAGTGGCCGAAAACTTCTTCAGGGCTGCTTTATTAATGACCTTCCCTCCACTTTAAGGTCAGAAGTGGGGATGTTCGCCAATGATTGTACAATGTTCTGCAACATTTGTGGCTCCTCCGATACAGAAGCAGTCCATGTTCAAATGTGACAAGATCTGGAGAGTATCCAGGCTGACAAGTGCCAAGTAATATTCAGGCCACAGAAATGCCAGACCATGACCATCACCAATAAAATACAATCTTACCTGCCCCTTGGCATTCAATGGTGTTACTATCACTGAATCCCCCAGTATCAAAGTCCTGGTGGGTAATCATTGCTCAGAAACTCACTGGTCTCGCCACATAAACACAGTAACTATAAGAGCAGGTCCGAAGCTAGGAATACTGCGGCGAGTAAGTCACGTCCTGACTTCCAAAATTCTGTCCATACTCTGCAATGCATAAGTCAGAAGTGTGATGGAAGACTCCCAATTTGCCTGGATGATTGCAGCCCCAACAACACTGAAGAAGCTTTACACCATTCAGGACAAAGCAGCCAGTTTGACTGTCCCTTCATCCACAATGCTCCACCACCAACGTTCAGCAGCAGCAGCAGTGTTTTACTATCTACACGCTGCAATGAAATGATTCACCAAAGATCCTCAGAGACCATCTTCCCAACTCACGACCACGTCAATCTAGGTCAAAGGCTGCAGATGTATGGAAGCACTGTCATCTTCAGGTTCACCTCCATGCCATTCACCATCCTGACTTGAAAATATACCACCGCTCCTTCATAGTCGCTTGGTCAGAATCCTGGAATTCCCTCCCTAATGGCATTGAAGCTCAACTGCAACAGGTGGACTGCAGCGTTCAACAAGGCAGCTCACCACCGCCTTCTCAAGGACAACTAGGGACAGGCAATAAATGCTGGCCCAGCCAGTGACTCTCAGATTCACGAAGTAAATAAATAGAAATTAACAGAGGAGGTTGCTGAGATGTCGCAGGGATCGGTGCTTGGGGCCCAGCTGTTCACAATGCCCTTTAAACATTGGGTTGCTGGAATCAGATACAATATATCCCAGCCTGCTGACAGCACTAACGGATGTGGGATTGTGAATGGGTGAGGAGAATGTAAAAAAGCACCGAGAAGACTAAGACAAGTGGAGTGAATGGGTAAATACGTGACAGATGGAGAACAATGTGGATAGAGGTGACGGTGTGCCCTTTGGTGGAAATGATAAATTGGCAGCCGACCATTTGAAAAGAATTGGTTGAAACATGTTGATTTACAAAGGGACGTATGCTCCTTTTTGTTGTTTCCATCCGCATAAACCTCTGAGGCCTATGCAGTGCAGTGAGTTCTGCAACCATAAGTCAATATTGGGCATGGCATTGGCACGCTGAGCAGTGTACATAGACCCACCAAGTGGGGCGCTGCAACATTAAAAAGGATCTGCATCTCCTTGTACACCAGACGCTGAAAGTAATATTGCAGAAACAGAAAGTAGTGAGGAAGATAAATGGTGCATTGACCTTCATTTCAGGGGGATGCGAGTCCAGGAGAAAGGGTGTCTTACTGCAGCTGTACAGGGTCTGGTGAGATATCATCTCGAACATTGTGCAGTATTGTGTGTAGTTTTGGTCTCCTCACTTAATAAAGGACAAACCTGACATTGATGGTGAGCAGTGAAGGATGACCAGACTGGTCTCTGGGATGACGGGCTTGTTGCGGGAGCAGAGATTGGGGAAACTGGGCCAGTATTCCACGGGGTTTAGGAAAATGAGTGGAGATCTTAGTGAAATATACAAAACTCTGACAGTGTGAGTCAGATTTGAAGCAGATCACTCTGCGTTGAAATGAGAATAAATGTCTGCACTCACAGACTGGTGAACCTGGGGAATTCGCTCGCTGCTGGAAACCGAGACATTGATTATAGGTAAGGATTTAGAGACAGTAAAGGGATGGTGGGAGAGCAGGAGTACGGTGTGGAAATGAAGGGCCAAGCATCATTACTTTGAATTGGGTAGCAAACTCGATGGACCAAACGTACTACTGCTCTTCCTATTTTATAGCTTTCCAAGGTTACTCACATTAACGGATATGGATATCGTGTGGGGTAAGTGCATTGAGGAGATTTTTTCCATGAACTAGAATGGGGGAGGCTCAATGTGTTGTATGACCTACTCCTTTCCCGCTGTTTCTGTACAGTCTGTGGGAAAGCTCTGTCAATGTTGTCACAAGCTCTCAGATGTTAAGAAGGAGGTCTCTGCAGTGTCGACAGGACTGTGTTCCCATTCCCTTTTCTGATAATGATGCTGAGGCCGGATGTTCTGTCCGGTTTCATCCTTTCAGACCTCGGAGTAGTTAGATTCAAATGAGTGCCTTGATTGACCGTTTCAGAGACCATTCAAATGTTTATCACATGTCAGGGTCTTTGGAGTCAGTTTTAGGCCAGCCCAGGAAATCACGGGAGATTCACTTCCTAAAGTACATTGGAGAAGGAAATTCTGTTTACAATCGATATTGGCTCCAAGGTCACTGTTACTGATCCCAGATTTTAGATCACGATATTTTATTAATTGCTTTTAACATCCACCCGCTGCCAGAGCATTAGCCTGGTCTGTATTAGTAATCCAGTGACATTTCCACAACAGCACCATCTCCACATGGGGGCCTATTGGAAACCACACTGAGCTGGTTATTTCTGTGCTGTTTGACAGCTCTGTCAAAAAGAACTCCCACCGATTTGACTGTCGTGATGGGACTGAGGGGGTGGTAATTGGTCAGATTGTAATTATTCCCCTCTTCGGGAACGGGACATAGCTGAGTAATTTTCCACGTTGCCAGCGAGATGTCGGAGTTGGAGCTGGAATGAAACAGCTTCCCCAGGGACACAGCTTGTTGTGCAGCACAAGTCTTCAGTCCGATTGCAGGAATGGGGTCAGGGCCCATTGCTTGTGTCATATCCACTGTGTTCAGCTGTTTCTTCATGTCACGTGCAGCAATTGAAATTGGTTGAAGACTGACATCTGTGATTCTGTGGGCATCATGATGAGAGTGAGGTGCATCATCGACTCAATACTTCTGGCAGAGGATGGTGCAGATGAAAAATCCTTATCTTTCACACTGATGTGCAGATATGTTCCATTATTTCGGATGGGGATGTTTGTGGAGACCTTGCCTCCAGTCATTCGTTTAATTGTCCATCACTATTTTATAACTGAACGTCACAGGACTGCAGGGCTTCGTTCAGATCTGTTGGTCAAGTCTGGTAGCTTTAATGAGTTAGCATCAGGTTAAAGTTCTGACATGTTCACCCACGCTCGTCACTGAACCATAGATGGTGTTGATGGCAATGACAGACTGAAGTGTTATCCTGGCAAAAAGTTTCAGGTTGTGGTTGAATGCAGGTCTGCTTCTCCTGTTGCTGTGGTCCAGCAGTTTCGAGCTGCAATAGCTGCAATGCAATTCTGCTGTCTGTTCCCCAATTCTCACTGAGACCTATTCACCCATCAGCCCTGCACTCAGTGATCTAACCTGGTTTCTGATGTGGAAATACTTCCATTTTCAAACTCTCATTCTGCTGAGGGTCTGTCTCCCCGGGTCTTGCTTCCAATCTGATACATTCCGCAAAAGCATTTAACTGATCTTAATTCAAATGTTTAATTCACCTGAATCTTTTTCCTTGAGAAATACCATCTTCTGTGTTTAAAGTTAATGTGTTTCCTCTGTTTCTCTCCCTGACCACGATTAAGAGCTCTGCAGTGTCAGTAATGCCAGCGTTATGTAGTTTCAGAGCCAATGAATTCTCTGGATTCCCAATCATCTTCACCACATTGTATATTTTCTCTTTTGGTTTGATGCCTTGTAACTCATGGCTGCCTTGTCCTCCCATGAATCTGGTTTCATCTGGTATTATCTTCCGAATTATCCCCAGAACCTCCTCCCATTGCGGCTCCATGGTATTTCCTGCTCAGCTCCCCTTCCAATTAACTCTGGCCAGCTACAGCCGCATGTCTTTGTAGTTACATGGCTTAATTATAACCACATTACATCTTGAAGAGTGCATTAGATATAAACTGAAAGAAGGAGTTTTAAGAGATGGTACACGAAGAATAATTGGTGGATTTCTTAACTAGATACAAAGGGAGAAACAAATGAGAGGATATTGATATGGAGATGTGGAAAATGAGAAAACTACATTATCGAAAGAAATAGATGAACATCCCCCAATGTTTTGGCAATGCCTGTGTGCTGTGGTCCTTTGTACATTGCATGTACAACAGAGAAATATGTTCAAATGCTGAGTCTGATGCCAGAATATTTATCTCCGATTATATGACAGACACTAACTTTGGAAATAACCCAACAGACCAATATATTCAAGGGGATTAACTGAAATAAGTTGGGACAGTAGAATCAAGAATTTGGAGCACACATCCTGGTAAGAATGAGAGAGTAGAGTTGGGAATTCCAGAAAAGGAGGGAACGTTGAGAGGATCAAATCATGTTTTAAGGTTGTATCAATTTTATACATCATATGCATGATTTTTCGTTAACTGTTTCTCTGTTGTTCATTTATAATGTGTTGTGCACATGTGAAAAATGTTACTTAACTGCACACACATTGATTAAACAGTGTATATAAAATCACTTTTCCACCATTGAAACTGTCCTGTTGTCGTGTTACGAGGATACATGAACACCAACTCGCCACCAAAAGACATGACACACTATCACTATGTTCCATACATACAGATAAAGCAAGGCACTACTTTGACTGGGACAAAGCACACACACACACATGCTAAGACACGCAAGGACCTTCTTAGAGGAATGGCATTCTAACCAGAAGTCCATCAATAAACGGATCAATTTAGATCCTGTCTACATTGTCTTGTTAAAATAACCGGAAATGACATCACCCACTTTAAGAAACCAGGATCTATAAATAGAGAGGTGGGACATACCACCAGAGCTTCAGCGGAGACTCTCACTGATGATGTCACCTAACCATGGTGACGAAACTTCTGAAAACAAACCTTCAAGCTCAGCGAGCTAACTTGCACACATATAAATTGTTTATTAGTGGAATTTAGGAGTTCTCTGTCGCTCACGTTTTAACAAATTATGATGTGAGGTGAGCTTTTCTGGGTGTGTGGTTTTAATTAACAGAGGGATTCGACATTGATGTCATAACAGTTTGGGGCCTTGTTATATGGGATTTTGACAGACGTGAACAGATTTGGGATACAAAAGGTCCCAGCAAATTCCAACTCTTTGCAATTAGTGATTTTGATCTTCAAATAAAACCAGTGGGAAAATTCGTTTAATTTTGTTACTTGTGGTTGATTAGGGCGGCACGGTGGCACAGTGGTTAGCACTGCTGCCTCACAGCGCCAGAGACCCGGGTTCAATTCCTGACTCAGGCGACTGACTGTGTGGAGTTTGCACATTCTCCTCGTGTCTGCGTGGGTTTCCTCCGGGTGCTCCGGTTTCCTCCCACAGTCCAAAGATGTGCAGGTCAGGTGAATTGGCCATGCTAAATTGCCCGTAGTGTTAGGTAAAGGGGTAAATGTAGGGGAATGGGTGGGTTACGCTTCAGCGGGTCGGTGTGGACTTGTTGGGCCGAAGGGCCTGTTTCCACACTGTAAGTTATCTATCTATCTATCTAATCTAAATCAAAAGTGAGGGAAATGGCTTTTAACATTACTAAAGAGGTTCCCAAATTTTCCAAGGAAGTTTAGAAGGACAGAATGATGACATGTTTTAGAATTAGCAAATAGTTTGGAATTGGGTTTAGCCAGGGAGAAAAGGGAAGCTGAAATTGTAATGGAGTTGGTCAAGCACTTTGATGTATCAGAGAAATAGGCAATTGCAGTAGAGTTATAAAAACTTAAATTGCAAACGTGGCAACTGGACGGAAACAGAGAGAGAAGAAACAGAAAGAGAGGTAAAAGAAAGAGAGTGAGGATTTGAAATTCAGAAGTTGGGAATTAGACAAGAAAGTTAAATTAACAGGATGGAGGTGAAGGGAGAACATAGGGATGTATAAAACTATGTTAATAACTTGCCATTTTTCGTTGAGAAAAATGACAAAACCTTTTTTATTTCATTTGAAAAAATGGCTCGGCAGATGACGTGTCCAGTGAACTTGTGGGTAATGCTAGTTCAGACTAAGCTGGTGGGCACAGCTGGTGAGGTAGATGCAGCGCTATCAGGTGGGGGGTAAAGAGATTATCAAGATGTCAAATTGGCAATTTTGATTGGTTATGAATTGGTACCAGAAGCATATAGACAGAAGTTCAGAAAAATAGAGTCGGAACCAGGTCAGTCTTATATTGAGTTTGAAAGAAGTAACGACAGTCATTTTGATAGGTTGGTGCTGGCCTTAAAAATGGATAAGGCCTGTGAGGCTTGACGGAAGATTAATTTGCTGGACAAGATAAAAGACTCACTTACAGAGATAGTAAGAATTAATGTGAATGTACCGAAAGTTCAAGAAGTGAGAAGCACGGCAGAAAGGGCAGGTAAATATGCACTGGGGCATGGGATGATATTTAGTTTCTGGCAGGATTTTCATCCTGTGAGGGATAGAAATTGGGAGAAGGCAGGATCACACATTACAAAGCGAAGAGTAACGCACAATACTTTACCACAGGTGAAAAAGAAGTCCAAAGAGGTTGAAAGGTGGTGAAAGGCCTCAGGAGTTCTCACTATAAGGGAGTGGAAAACATAAAATGACAGTGCCAATGGTTTCAGAAGGGCACTGGGAAAAGGTGGTTTCACTGCACTAAGCTGGGACACACCGTGATGGGCGTTGAATGAAGGCACTTTGAGGAAAGATGTGGTAGAAGAGGCTAAGCCCAGCGGAATTACTGAAACTGGTAAAGGAGACCCCAAGTAAAGCCGAGGATCATGCAGGAGAGTGCACAGCCGAGGTCAGGGCTGGTTATTGAGTTAGTACCTGATCTCTGAAAGAATTCGCCTCTGTAGATAAAGTTTACTCAGAAAGAACAGGGGAAAACGGACAAGAAGATATAATTTTGTGAGATTTGGGATCTGCTCAGTCTCTAATAGTTGAGAGGTGAGGCGCCGGAAAAACACAACAGATCAGGCAGCGTCCGATCTGCAGGACAATCGAATATCAGGCAGAAACCCATCGTCAGGAACATGGTGGGGGGACAATGGGGCTGAAAGATAAATACGAGGGTAGTAGCTGAGCTGGTTGGAGGGTCAATGGGAAGGCAATAAGAAGATGTAGGTGGGAGTGATAGTGATGTGTCAGAGGGGAGGGTGGAGTCGATAGGTGGGAAAAAAGATGGCTAGTTAGGGCGGTTCAAGAGACCAGTGCTGGGTCGAACGGTTGGATCTGGGAGAGGATGGTGGAGGGGAGATTTGAAATTTGGTGAAGTCAACGTTGATGTACAGTTTGAGGGTTCCAGCTGTCCTACCACCGATAGGTGTCCTATCACCCTCCTGTCCGCCTATCACCATCACACCCCACCTGCATCTACCTATCGCCTTCCAAGCTCTCTTCCACCCAGCTCCACTCCCACCCTCAAATTTATTTCTCAACCTCCTTCCCCCTCCCTTACCTCCCACTTCCTGATGAAGGATTTATGCCTGAAACGTTAAGTCTCCGGCCATCGGATGCTGCTGATGTGCTGTGCTTTTCCAACCCCACACTTTTCAACTCTGATCTCCAGCATCTGCAATCCTCACTTTCTCTCGGCCGCTAATAGTAAGAGATGAAAGTATTTTCACTCTTTCTGGCATGTTAATCAAGAGCGTGATAATTTGTAGAATGGGGACAGAAATTAAGCATTCCCTTGTGTAACATCAGGATGCAGTGCCAAATCAAGATTAGGGAAGTAACAGTGACAGTGAGTAACAGAGTGTCAGTTCTCGGAATACAGTTTGTTCTTGGGAACGATTTAGCAGGAGGCGAGGTGGGAGACGCACCCCTTGTGGTGAAGAAGACAACGGAAGATTAGGGAATTGAGGTGTTGAAAGAAAAGTACCCAGGAATTTTTCCAGAGTGTGTAGTAACAAGATCCCACTTTCAAAAGTTACAGCAGGAAGGAAAAACGAAAGAAAAAGGCAAATGGGTTGACGCTTAGTGAACTGACACCCTGTTTGATGTAACGGTACAGAAAAAAAACTGAACAGGCAGAGGATCAGGCAGAGGTGTTTAGTCCTGAAAGGCTAATGGACTTACAACAGATATATACGCGTTATTGACTTAAAGATAGAATCCTAAAATTAAAATGGAGACCCCAATAGGTTAGTGCAGAAGGGAAATGGGACGAAGTGCACCACGTAGTGTTACCTGTAGCATACAATGTTATGGCTAGCACATATACTAATTGCAGGCGGTCACTTAGGTGTACAGAAGACTCAGGCTAAAGTACAGAAGCATTTCTAGTGGCCTGGAATGCACAAGGATGTGTTTTATTTTGTACATGACATACATACCAAATGGTAGGTAAGTAACAGGCAGTAATAAAACCAGCACCTTTCTTGCCAATTACTGCATTCGAAGAACATTTCACGTGGGTTATGATTAATTGTGTAGCTCCCCTTCCTAAAATAGAAGTGGAAAACTATATTTACTGACAATAATGAATGTGTCTACCAGATCTCCAGAAGCAATTCCATTATGGAATGTTAAGATAAAAAAATGAGATGGAGGGGTTGGTAGCTTTCTTTACTCGCTGTGGGCTAGGCAGTCAGATTCAGTCAGACCAATGATCTCATTTTACCGCTCAGCTGTTTATGAAGTCATGGATAGGTTCAGGATAAGCAGTTTAAATCAAGTGCGTCAGAACCTGAATCCCAGGGAGCCTTGGAAAGTTAGCACCAGACGCTGAAGACCATGTTAACAGCGTACTGTTAGGGTTACCCGAATGATTGGAATAAAGGTGTCCCATTATATTGTTTGCCATTAGAGATGCCCCAAATAAATCTCCTCAGTTTACTTCCTCTGAGTTAATATTCGTTTGTGAAGTGAGAGGACCTTTGAAATTAATAAAATATAAATTGACAGGACCGAAGTCGGAAATCTCACACTTGGATTCTGTGTGTGAGGTGAAGGAGAGAGTGAATGGAGTAGGTGAGTTAGCTAAATAGTATCTGAAGAGCACAACATAGAGTGAAGCAGGTGGCAGATAAATACTTTGAAACTTTGAGGACTTCCCGTGCGAATGACGTATTAGTATTGCCACCAGTGGTAAGAAATCTCTTCAAAGCCAGGTTTAGTGGCCCCTTTCAAATTTAAAAAAAAATGTGGAGCCAGTTAAGTTATCTAGTAAAGACACTGGAGATGACAGAAAAACTTAATCGAGTATTTCATTTGGATTAATAATGCACCAGCCAAATTTAAGACTCAGGAAAAGAGCTGTGGCCAGATGAACAAATTGTGCAGTTTATCTGTATGATGTAGTGATCTTTAGCAAGTGATCAAGAATGATTATGTTTCGCACTGGCCTGACAATATTTCAATGTGTATATGACAAACAAATTATCGGAGATGGTTGTGGACAATGACAAATCTCTCGCATTTTTTGGAACAGTTAAAGAGCAGAATATGAGACTATTTCATTGGAGTCTTACCTGACCGACTTTAAACTTACAAAATGTACATGCTGTGGCTCCTACAATGTGATAGCAGATGTGCTATCGCGGATTTAAAGGAAAAAGTGTGGATAAGATTTACCTTATTCCAGTGTTATAATGGTGTGCAGAATTAATATGAATGTTATAACTGAGATTAATACTTTCGTATTTCATATAATTGGGATTAAGAATTAGAGGAAAAGAAATGTAGCCATCTTTTCATTCTGCTGGTTCACTTTATTTCCAGAAGCGGGGAGTTGTTATGAAGCCAAAAACATGTATGGACACTTTAAAACAGAACGGGTTTTGCCGAATAGAAATTAAATCCACAGATGCCAGCTAAAGGTCAAACTGTTTCACATGTCACCATTAGCTGAGATATGGATACCTGAGTTATGGTTGCTGTTTTGACAGCCATTCAAACGCAACCAAAGAGTTTAAATAACGCTCAGGAAACCAGAAGCCAACAGAATTTGAATATTATTATTTGGACACCTGGTAAGCAACCAAATTATGAGAATTGCTATATCATGGGGAGTATGCAAACCTAGCATTTTGAACACTGGTGGGAAAGCTCCTGCCATCCAACAGCAGAGCAACTGCTGTAGAGCAGGAGTGCGAACTGGCCATCTCAAACACTCTCTATCAAAGACACATGTTCATGTAAACCTACTTGCAATATAAAAAGACCCAGGGAGATCATCAGCTGATAGAGTGAACACAGCAGGGAAGATAGAAACTATATAGTCTTGAGATTGTAATGTTTAATATGTGGGCTGTTGGAACAGCATATTTTTACAGAGTTGGAGTCAGATAGAAAGTAGCTAGGAAAAGACGGGTTGTATTTGTGAATAGTTGCTGTTTAGTGTTCACTATTAAAGTTAAGAAACAAACTTGTTAAGTTTTGTTAAAATAGTGGAATATAGGAGATCTGTGTCGCTCATATTTTAACAGATTACGAGGTGAGGCGAGCTTTTCTGGGTGTTTGGCTTTAATTAACAGAGGGGTTCATCTCCACCTTATAAATGTCCATTCACTTTAGCCCCATTTCTCTGCAGTTGGCCCATATCCTTCCAGTCCTTTCCTATCGACATATTTATCCAAATGCATTGAAATGTTGTTAATGTAGCCCCCCAACCACGTCTGCTGGCAGCTCATCCATGTACCAGCCTCTGTGTAAAGAAGTGGCCCCTCAGGTTCCCTTTTATTCCTTCCCCTCTAACCTTAAACTGATCCCCTCTAATCCTCGATTCTGTAAACCTTGGAAAAAGTCTGAGAGCATTAACCCTATCCATACCCCTCGTGATTTTATGCAGCTGTATAAGGACTCTCTCAGTCTCCTACACTCTAAAGAAAATGTCCTAGCTTGTCCAACCTCTCCCTATAACTCAGACCACTGGGTCCTGGCAACGTCTTTGTAAATTTCTTCTGCACTCTTTCTAATTTAATAACAACCTCCCTATAACAAGGGTACAAAAACTGAACACAATACTCCAAATGCGGCCTTACTAAAGTTCTGTGTAACTTCAACATAAGTTCACAACTTCTATACTCAATGTCCTGCCTGATGAAGGCCAATGTGCCAAAAGCCTTCTTCACTACCCTGTCTACCTGTGACTCCACTCTCAGAGAACCGTGCAACTGAACACCAAGGTCTCTGTGCCCACTGCACCCCTTAATCCCTCCGATTCACCGTGAAACTCCTACCTTGATTTGAGTTTCCGAAATGCAAGACCTCACACTTCTATATTAAATTCCATTTTCCATTTCTCGGCCCACCTCCCCACCTGATTAAAGTCCTGCAGCAATTTTTGATAAACTTCCTCACTGGTCCTGCAACCACTTATTTTAGTGTCATCTGCAAACTTACTAATCCTGCCTTGTACATTCTCAACCAAATCATAGATAACAAACAGCAATGGACACAGCCTCGAGTCTGACAAGCATCCTTCCACTAAACCCTCTGCTTCCTACCATCAATCCAACAGTGTATCCGATTGGCCAGTTCCCCAAGCATTCCACGTGATGGAAACTTCCAGAGCAGCCTGCTGTGTGGAACCTTATCAAAGACCTTACTGAAATCCATCGAGACCCTACGTCTCCCGCTCTGTCCTCGTAAACATTCTCGGTCACTTCATCAAAGAACTCTAACAAATTTGGGAAGCATGATCTCCCACTCACAAGTCTACGCTGACAGCTCTGAATCAAACCCTGTGTAAGTAATGGGTGCAGTCAATGGAATGCTGTCCCTCATTGTAAGATGATTCGAGTATGTAATTAAAGCCATCTTCCTTGCTGAGACAGCATTAGGGGCACTCTCTACAGATTTGATCTCCTTTGTAAGGAATGATCTCCTTCCCACAGATACAGATGGTGGTATCATGAGGGTAGAGTGAAGTACCTGAGAGTTTAATCTGCAGAGCTGTGAAATACGAAGAAATGGTGATGCTGAAACATGAGGTGTCGCAGGTGTATTTCCAAAAGACACATTGATAGGGTGAGAAATTCAATACTTTACCCAGGATTGATTGGTGTGATTTATTGTCACATGTACCTCAGTACAGGGAAACACTTTATTTATGAGCAGTGGAGGCAGATCATAGTAAGCATGGCCAGACAGATCATAGGGTGGAAATAGTCTTGGACAGAGTAAGGCATACAGGATACACTGCACAAGACAAGCACTCAACAAGATCAACAAGAGCAAGATCAGCATTATTTGAACATAGAGAGTCGATTCATCAGTTGACCGAGACTTTCCTAATAGTTTATATGTCTAAATTAACTCTCCCCATGTTATTGTGCAGTCGGCGTGTGAGCCCGTACTGAACGTCAGGTTGCATACAATCCCCAACAGCAGCTACAATACCTTCGATCTGAGCAGGTAGCCATTCCCACCAGCTTCCGCCCTACATAGAGAACGCCAGGCTTGCTTCTCGGAGATGGAAGGTGCTTTCTTGAGACTTCACACAAGACATATGGCTTCCCTCCTCAACACTAGAAAACCACGTTAAAGTCCCACGTGTTTATCATGAGCAACGGAGCCAGGAGGACCAACGTGGAGCAGTCTTTCTGTGCACTACTGTGCCTCTGCTCCACTTGTTCATCATGTTGGAGCATCAATCTGGAGACAGCGAGGACTGCCGATGCTGGAGATTGTCGTAGAGAGTATAATGCTGGAAACGTACAGCAGTTCAGGCAGCTCCGAGGAGCAGGAGAATCCACGTTTTGGACATAAGCCATTCATCAGGAATCAGCATCAATTACCTCATTCTGTCCCTTTGCAAGAGCGTTGAGGGGGTACGGCCTCGTACTGTCCCTGTGTAAGTGACTCAAGGAGCTGAATGGCCTCCTCCTGTTCCTTTGTAACTGACTTTAGAGGCTGAATGACCTCCTCCTGTTCCTGTGTAAGAGACTGAAGGAGCTGAATGGCCTCACCCTGTTGCTGTGGAAGTGGCTTTAGGGGCCGAATGGCCTCCTCCTGTTCCCGTGTAAGAGACTCCAGGGGCTGAATGGCCTCCTCCTGTTCCTGGATAAGTGACTTTAGGGGCCGAATGGCCTCCTCCTGTTCCCGTGTAAGAGACTCCAGGGGCTGAATGGCCTCCTCCTGTTCCTGGATAAGTGACTTTAGGGGCTGGATGGCCTCCTTCTGTTCCTGTGAAAGAGACTGAAGGAGCTGAATGGCCTCATCCTGTTGCTGTGGAAGTGGCTTTAGGGGCTGAATGGCCTCCTCCTGTTCCTGTATAAAAGACTGAACGGACTGAATGGCTTCTTTTCCGATTGGACAGGACCAAGAGCTTGATTGGGTTACCCCGGTTCCTGTTTGACAGCTCGATGTGCTGACAAGTGTGATGATGCTGCAGGCCTTGAGAGGTTATTTTGTCCTGGTTTCTTTTCAGAGAGAGATTGAATGTTCGTTACCAAACTGGTTAGTGAAGGCCACTGAGTAAACAGCTAGGGAGGTCTTGGGATAATTTTAATGCAGCCTGAATGGATGTGGCCAGCTCTCACAAATTACGATCTCTGGGTTTTGGTTTCTAAGTAGCATCAGAAACTATTGGGGTCTCCACAGAGTTGGAAGCTTCAGTGACTATCTCCAGGCTGCTACCATCTCTGAATTGTCTCTTGGTGCTGTTTTTAATTCCTAGATTGGAGAAATATTTGGGACAATCTGTGTCTGAATTTTCCTTTCTGCCAGGGGCTGTGTTTATGGGATTTTCCTATATTGGAACAGTTCATTAGTAATAGTTCCTGGATTTGTTATTCTGTTAACTTGTCCAATAGAATTACGTTTTTCTAAATTCCTCTTTCTTTGCTTTCATTTTATTTTTAGTGTTTCAATAAATAGTGTTTAGCTTCACACCGAGTAGTTTGACCTATCACATTGCATCTGGAACAGTCACGTTATATTCCCTTTAAAATAAAAATAAATAGAGTCTAGGTTACCGCCTTCAAATATTTTCGAGGGGCTCTCGTGTGGTCCATCACACTAGACTCTTTCTCTTCCTGAGTAATATGCTAGAGGCACTGAATGGGCTGTCCCTGTTCTTCTCCAATCGTGTCAATGGGCTGAATGGCTTCCTCATATTCCTGTGAAACCAGCGTGAGGTGCTGAATGAACTCTTATTTTACTGTGGCAATGTGCAGTGTCAGGCAGTGCTGGTAGATGAATGTTACGGACCATTTAACAGCACAAGTCTCAATGGAGTCTGGGTCTTGCTGC
The DNA here is from genome assembly GCF_037043375.1 of Chiloscyllium plagiosum. Classification (NCBI taxonomy): domain Eukaryota; kingdom Metazoa; phylum Chordata; class Chondrichthyes; order Orectolobiformes; family Hemiscylliidae; genus Chiloscyllium; species Chiloscyllium plagiosum. The sequence continues at coordinate 56,306,181 of NW_028270167.1, forward strand.
ACATGGACACAGACTAGTTCAGAAGCTGACGGGGATACAAAATGTTCTGAACATTGTGGAATCTTCAGTGACAATCCCCACTTCTGATCTTATGGTGGGGAGTGTGGGGGCGGGGAGATATTGATGAAGCAGCTGAAGCTGTTTGTGAAGAGGAAGCTACCCTGAGGATCTCCCACAGAGCTGACCCAGGACTGAGATGATGAACATCTTCCTTTGTGCCATGTTTGACTCCCAACACTGAAGAGTTTTCTCTGTTTCTCATTACGTCCAGTTTTGTTAAGCTCCTTGATGTCAGCAGACGTCAACCACTGCCTTGATATCAGGGCCAGTCATTTTTACCTGAACCCCTGTCTCAACCTCTTTTGTTCATATCAATAAGCCATGATATAGGAGCAGCAAGTGTTTTCTTCAAACAGGTGGTATTGAATGTCAGGATTTCTCTTCTCAAGTGTGGTGGGGAGCAAATGACTGAAAGTATTTGAAGAGGAGGTAGATGGATATTGATCTGTCAGAGAGTTGAGGGCAATAATGAATTGGGTATGAAAGAGGATTTGAGACAGAGAGCAGATCAGTCATGATCTTAGTGAAGGGCAAAGCAGGCTTGGGGAGTGAACGACCTGTTCCTGTTTCTGATTTTCTCACATTCTGTTCTTGGAAAGTTAGTGGGTGTTATTTTCATGAATGTCTGTTATGGAATGTTGCAGGCAGGGAGACGAGAGGGTTTTGTGCGCCATCTCTGGGTGAGATATCGCGGCTGTATTCTCAGTGATTCTGGGTCTAAACATGACCAACAAATGAAGCACAAGTTGCAAAGAGGGGAAGCTCTGTCAAGAGAGATGAGGGGCCTCTTTCATATCCGTGCCTGGATTTTCCAACAGCATTTCCCAAATCACTTCAAAGCGTGTGTGACAGTCTTGAGAGGCTGAATGGTCTCCTCCGTTTCTGTGCAACAGGTTATAGGAGTAAGTGGCCTCCAACCTCTCCTATCTAGCAGGTATGCGGGGCTGGATGGAATACAGAAACATGGGACTGAGGAGCAGGAGTGGGACATTAGATACTTTGAGCCTTTTCCACCACGCACTAAGATTGTGGACTCAGCCCCACATTCCTGTCTGTATACTATTACCCGTGACTCACTTCCCTGTCAAATATTTAATTAAACAGCTTTCAATCCATGTGAACATAGAGGCACGATAAACTTCCAGTGAAGAGAATTCCCACTTGAAAGGTCCTTTCAGAATGTTTCGCCATCCCTCTTATAGAATCTGACAGTCATGCAGAACGGAAACAGACTCGTTAGTCCAATCTGATAACCCCGATCAGATATCAAATCTGCTCCAGTCCCATTTGCCAGCATTTGGCCAATATCCCTCCTCTTTCAGATACTTTTTAAATGTGCGATTGTAGCCGCCATCACCACTTCCTCTGACAGCACTTTCTGTACACACACCACTCTCTGTGTGAAACATTTACCTTCAGGTCCATTCTAAATTAATCGCCCTCTCATTTTCACACTATGCCCTCTTGTTCTGGACTCCCCTACCCTGGGAAGCAGAACGTGGCTGTTCAGAATATCTATGCCCCTGATGATTCTATAAACCTCTATCATGTCACCCTTCAGCTTCTGACACTCCAGGGGGAAACACCTTAACCTAGTCAACCTTTCCCTGAAACTCAAACCTCCAGTTCTGCAACTGAGTTGTACGCAGTATTGCCTCACCAACATCCTGTACAGATACAAAATACCACCACAACTCCTATACTCAATGCTCTGAATGATTAAGGCAAATGTGCCAAATGTGTTCTGCACCACACTGTCTACCTGCGACTCCACTTTCAAGGAACAATGTACCTGCAGCCCTATGTCCCTTTGATTCACAACACGACCCAGGACCTTACAATTAGGTGTATAATTTCTGCCCTGATTTGCCTTCCCAAAATGCAAAACTTCGTATTTATCTAAATTTAACTATATCTGTTACTCCCTGTCCCTTTGTCCCATCTAATTGTGGTCTCGTTGTACTCTGAGATAATATACTACACCACCTTTCTGATGTAATCTGTAACCTTACTAAATATGGCCCAAATATTCACATCTAAATCCTTTACATAAATGATGAAATGCAGTGAACTCAGTACTGATTCTTAGTGCACACTGCTGCTCACAAGCCTCCAGTCTGAAAAATATCCCTCTTCCTTCAAGCCAATTGTGACTAGCTTCCTCTCTATCTCGTGTGACCGTACCTTACTCATCTGCCTACCAATTGGAATGTTGTGAACACCTTACTGAGGTCCATGTAGACAATGTCTACCAAACTGCCTTCATCAATCTTCTTTGTCACCTCTTCATAAAACTCAATCAAATTAGTGAGACATGATTTCCCATGGAGAAAGCCACGTCGACTACCCCGAACAGCCCTTGCCTTCCCAAACGTATGAGCTGAAAAATGTGTTGCTGGAAAAGCGCAGCAGGTCAGGCAGCATCCAAGGAGCAGGAGAATCTACGTTTCGGGCATAAGTATGCATGTAAATCCTTTCCCTCAGAATCCCCTCCAAGAACTTACCCACCACTGACATCAGGCTCACCGGTCTAAAGTTCCCCAACTTTTCGGGTCATGTTTCCTTTTCAATTCCCACTGCTCCACTGCTCACAACAAATGTCAAATGTAACCAGGTCGGTGATATGGCCGATGATATCGGTCTCAGACTGGGTCAGAGTCAGTTTTAGCAACAAGTCAGGCTAGTTTCTTTAATCTGCTAAAATAGCACGTTTATGATCCAGAGCAATGTTACTCAAACCATGGTGGAAAGATGAATGGCAAACTGTTTGGAAATTGCAAATAAAAATCGATATTTCCCTTTCTAAAAACACTGACACACACGCGCACACACACACACCAATTTCAAGTTGAACGCGCTTTGTCCATATATTATTGTAACTCATGACAAAAGGAAAAATTGAGAGAAGGTTGGTAAGGACGTGTTGTGCCGAAGGGCCTGTTTGCACACTGTAGGGATTCTATAAAAATAAGAATGGGAACGATGACTGTAGATTTTTTGTTTTAGCTCGCACACATTGCTGTCATGAGGAACAATGAAGGAGAGAGAGTGTAATCAGGCAGATTACATTTTCTCTCTCTCTGAGCTGAATCACACAGTAATGTCATCCTCTCCCAACATGTGAGGTCGCCTTGTACATTGTCCAAACTATGTCTCCATCACATTCCCTGTTCCATGTAGGTGCATCATTGTTGCTGTCATACACAGTGCCATATCCTTAGCAGAAAATGGTCTCGGTCGATTTGAAGATATGTTTATATGTCGCTGCATCATTAAAAAAAATAAAATGTTTCATGTATTCAGAATATTGTGTTAAAATGAATTCATTTTGCAACAAATGCAGACCTCTGGCTCAGAGGCAGGGACATTACCCACGACACTACTATATCCAGATTTTGGGTCATATTTTAAGTGTCAGCTTTCAGCTCGGTGTGGATTTATTATAATCAGGTTACCTTTCCTGAATTACACAAAACACTTTGTATTGTTAAACAAAGGCAAAATATTTGTCTCAACTAATAAAGGGCTTTTGCCCGAAACGTCGATTTTACTGCTTCTTGGATGCTGCCTGAACTGCTGTGCTCTTCCAGCATTACGAATCCAGAATCTGGTTTCCAGCATCTACAGTCATTGTATTTACTTTGTTGAGTGTACGTGCTGTGCCATCGAAGTTAACTATGAACAGCTTTAATCGCTATTATCTGTAGTCTGCAATATGAGGGAAAGAAATCCTGCAGACACACTCTGCACAATGAAGGGTCTCAAATAGATTTTCATTACTGAACACCAGAGACGGAAAAAGATCATAATTTCCGGTCCCAAAAAACCGATCAGTATTACCCAACTCTCACGTGTGACTGCCTTCTTCCTAAAACCATGACGTGATACCAGGCTGCTGATTACTGGCCAGCCTCTCCTCCCCACTGACTGTGTCTGCAATCTGTCCCTCCTCCCCCTAACCACAGAAGGCAAACCAAGCTCAGGGTCTTTGTGAAAATCAAGGCCGGAGTGTGCAGGCCTCCTGGAGAGGGGGAGGGAATTTTAAAATTAAATGGGGAAGGTGAGGTGGCAGTAATATCACTCACTGGGCTGAGGGGTGGCAGATGGATTTTCGTTTGGATTCATGCGAGGTATTGGATTTGGTAAATCAAACTTGCGCAGGACCTATACAATTAAAAGCAGGGCCTTTGTCAGTGTTGTAGAACAGAGATCTAGGCCGTCAGCGTCCCCATTGGGCGGTGGGGGGTAAAAACCAGTGTCATTGGTACTTTGGATTTTGTTTCTTTTTTTATGTTTTTAGCTTTGGAAAGTTTTGAGAGCTTGTTAGTTGCAGTAGTTTTAGTTTGTACAGACTTAAGGCTCGATGAGTCTTTAGTCATTAATGCTCAGCGATGTGTAAGTCGATATGAAATTCTCTAGAGTTCAAATGTTGCTGCAGTGTGTTATGGATAATGATGTGCTTAAATGGTGTACCTGGAACATTAAGGGGAACCATCGTCCAGTCAAGAGGAAAATATACTTTCTCGTCTTAAAAAAAGAGAGTTGTCCTATTGCAGGAGATGCACTTGATGACAAGGAACATTTGACATTACAGCAGGGCGTGTTTGCTCGGGTTTATTTCTCGTATTTTAATACTAAGAGTGGGGGAAAAGTCATAATGGATAGGAAGAATCTTCCATTTAAATTACTAGATTGTATTAACACCCATGGAAGTATCATAATGGCAAAGTCTTGAACTACGGGAGTTAATACAGTATTTTAAATGTTTATTGCCAAGCGGTGCACCCTCTTAAAATCCTGCTAGATGCATTTTCCAAATTCAGTTATCTTGCATCATGGCACATGATTGTAGAAAGAGATTTCGACTGTCTTATGGCCCCACGATGGACAGAATGTCCAAAGGTCCCCCAATACCCTCGTTATAATGTAAGCAAATAATGGATTTGTGTCTAGAACTAGAGTTGGTGGATGTCTGGAGGCAGATCTACCTCACAAGTAGGGATTTTATTTTCTTCTTTAACCCGCAGAAATGGCACAATGGGTTGATCTCTTCCCCATCCCTGCAACAATCTTAGACTCCATTGGGAATATTATCCCAACATTCCTGTCCCAGAAGTGGGATAAAAGTCTCATAAAATTATGTTGTATGCAGATGGTCTTATGTTTTTGTCAAATGCCGCAATTTCGGCAGCTCACGTGATGCAATGCAATAATTCGCTTGTCGCCTTTTCGGGCTCTATGATTAATTTTACAACGTTGGAGGCCATGCCTGTGGGAGGTCTTGGGGAAATTCCTGATGAGGGAAAATCCTGGTTTCCTTTTAAATGGTCACGGGGGATGTGGTGGGGGAGGGCTTCCCAATTTCGGTATATTCATTACATCCGTCTTTGATCATTTATTTAACGTGAACTATGTCCATTTATTTGACAAGACCTTCAAAGATGGGAGGCACTTCCAATATCCTGGCTAGGTCGGATAGCTCTTATTAAGGAATGTCCTTCCTCATTTACAATATCTCGTGTGAATGCTTCCTTTGATGTTTCCCACATAGGTATTTAGGAGACATAATGGCGGGTTTAGCTCTTTTATTTGGCAGCATAAGCAACTCTTTATCAAGCTAACCAAATTGCATCTACCCCACAGATTGGTGGGAGTAGATCACCCAGATAAAAGCTATCAATTAAGCTCTTTTTTTTTTCCTATGTTAGTGCCTGGGCTGCTGAGGACTCGGCATCAATTCTGTGAGATATTGAACCCTATCAGATAAAGTGAACCTTTATTCGTCTGTTTTTCTTAGCTAAATTGACAACATTTATGAAGTATTGTCATAACCAAATAATTATCAATATTGTTTAAGCATGAATGGCAATGCGTCAGATCGACGGCAATACAGCCAAAACCATGTTTCTTACCCCTGTAATTGGTACACCGGGTTGTCATCCGGGGAGAATGGATTCCAGGTTTAAACTGTGGGCAGTAAGTGGTGTACCATGTTTGGGTGATTTAGAATTAGTAGAATCCCTACAGTGTGGATACAAGCTCTTGGGCCCAGCAAGTCCACTTCGACCTTCTGAAGAGTAACCCACCTAGACCCATTCCCCTACCATCCCATATTTACCCTGATTAATGCCCAAACCTACACATCCCTGAACACTATGGGTGATTTATCAATGACCAATTCATCTAACATGTGCATCTTTGTACTGTGGGAGGAAACCCACACAGACACGGCGAGAATGTTAACTTCACACAGCCAGTCACCCGATGCCAGAACCAAAGCTGAGACTCTGGTGCTGTGAGGCAACAATGCTCACCACTGAGCCACCACGTGTTATTTGATGGAGAAACAATGATATCATTTGATCAAATAACTTGTACGTATGGACTACCTAGTAGGGACCTCTTCTGTATTTTTTTCCCAGATCAGAGATTTGATTTAAAAAAAAAACACTTTTACCACGCTCTTACAGATCCGATAAAGGGAAGTGGGCGCTTATTGCTTAGAATACACTCGATCAGTACCCTTTATCATTAGTTGGAGAGTGTCCCCTCAGACGAGACTGTGCAGCTTTGTGATGTCTGCTAGAGAGAGTTGGGGGTTCAGAACACTTCGGAGACATGGGAGGACATTTGTGAAAATGTTTGAAGGATTTTGATCTGTAATAGGACCCATACCATGCAGTTGAAAATACTTCGTAGGGTCTATCTGACCCTAAATTGTCTCTCAAAATGCGAAGTGGGATTATTTTCAGCATGTCCGAAATGCAGAATGACTACAGGCACTCTTACTCATTGCTTGTGGTTCTGCTGCAGACTTCATCTATTTTGGAGCACTGTGTCAGATGTGATAGAGAGCGTATTGAGGACTGAATTGGAGATGGACTTGGTTTCTGTTTTCCTGGGCCTGCCCAAGGTATTTTCCACAGATGAATATGGGAAAAAATTATATCCTTACATTCCGGACTTTCCGTGCTAGGAAAAATATTCTGTTGCGTTGGATGTCTGAACTCCCCCACCCCCAGAGAGGAAGAACTGTGAACATAAAAATGTGTATCAGTTAATGCTCTTGATGAACGAGAACTGTCATTTTGTTATGCTGAGCTGTATTATTTATTCATTATTTATTGTGTAGTTTTGTTTTTTTCTTCTGTCTGTGTAGTGCTTTAAGTTTTTTTGTATGTAATTTTCTCAGTTATTTGAGTTGTGTTGTTATTGGTTTATTATAATATTTAAAAATTCTTTTTAAGTATTTTATTTTAAAATAAAATGCTAACTTTGATATAATACAGCCCCAAAAAAACTCTCATTAGAGAGACCACTCATGGTGGTTTATCCTGAGGATCACCACATCTGGGGCGATAGGGTGAGGCTGAGAGAGTGTCCCCTTCATGGTAATCTCTGTCAGTGTGAGGAACTGAACTGGCGCTGTTGCCCTGCCTCTACATCACAAACCTGCCTTCCTGCCAACTGAGTGGGAGACCGTGTAACTGTTAAAGACAGAAACTGTCACAAACAAAGGGTAAGAGAAACATTCATAGTAAGGAAAGTGGTACAGTTCAGATAACGGTCAAGATAACGCCTGAGGGTAAAAATGGTCTCTGCTCGAAATTGTATTTATAACAAGACGTGTTTAGAAGTTGTTTTTGGTTTAATATCATTAAGGTGAGTCAAGTGACTCTTATGTGTTACACATTGGGACACTACCATTTTCCTGAAACTGGGAAATATTTGGAACATTATCCCCTGTATACCTCCAGGGATTCCCTTGATGCAAGCTGCCTGAAAATGAGTCACGCCTCCTTTTTTCTGGTCAAAGCCTCAATATCTCTTGGCATCCAGGGTTCTCTCTTCCAGTCTCACATAACCTTCACCCTCACAGCAAAATGGAAACCTTGAACTCGAGCTATCTCCTACTTGCCCGAGATCCTTTTACCTGGAATCAAACAACTCCAATCATCCCCTGCAATCCCCTGTCTAACTCCAACAACATACGCCTTGCCCCAATTTAGAACTTGAATCTGTGGACCAATTTTGTCCCGACCATAACTATTTTAAAATTAATACAACTCTGATCACTTTTACCAAAATGGTCCCCCTCTTTATCTCCTTCACCTGTCCTGCCCTATTTCCCAACAGTGGGTCGAGTTTGTCCCTTCCCGAGTACGATACTCTATATATTGATTGTGGAAACTTTGCTGAACACACTTAACAAATTACGTTCCATCTAAGTTCTTAACCATCTGGAAGCCCCAGTCTATGTTAGGAAAATTGAAATCACCTATTATAACAACCCTATTGTTCCTGCAAGTCTCCCCAGTCCCCCTGCATATTTGTTCCCCTAATTCACATTGTTAATTATAGTGCAATAGTGTTGATTATAACATTACCAACCCCCTCTAACTACTTTGTTTCACGAAACCTCATTGGATATTATTTCAGGTATTTCAACTTTAAATACTGGTGTAATACTCGCCTTAATCAGAACTATTGGTATTTAAACTGTTTCCATTAACATCTCTACGTCGCAGTGATTTTCACATCCATGGCACCCCTTGTCAAGGCACAGTGGAGATATGGAGCTGGAAATGGATGGGAGCTGCACATCCTGTCACTTCCAACATTGGCTGCAAGTTTCCCCACACTGGGCAGCGATCTAACACAATGTTACCAAACAATGCAACAGCCTGGGTTTATATATGAGTGAACCAGTGCAGTCTGCAGAGCTCCCCAAGCTGGACATTTAGACCATGATTATAGATCAAGTATTGGTGTGGGCTGCACAGATTTCCACTCTGGACATTTCTGGGTTGTATTTAGCAGTACGCTAGCCATATCTACACAGTGCTCCATCCTGAAAGTATAATGGATGGGCTGGTTATGTGAGTTGGATTGCGAATGTGAGAGAACTAAACATCTGGCAATACCTTTATTTTGTGTTTTCATTCTTGTTATTGGACCCTTCAAATCCAGACTCATCCGGTTAGACCCGATCCTCTGGATGAGTCATGGGGACTGTTGTTGCAGCATCTGGGTCCCCAACATGACCGACAAATGGAGCAGAGGCTGCAGAGAGGACAGTCTCCGTACAATGGAATGAGGGAATCACTATCAGATCGGCCGTGGTCTTAGCGAATGGTGGGGCAGGATTGTGTGGACCACGAATGCAACTTATTCATATATTTGTGTTTGTTCCAAGCAAACTCCCCTTCTCTCCCAGTGTCCCACACTAGTGGGGAGTGAGTCCTCCTCCTGTTCCTGCGTAACAGGATCCTCGGGCCTCAGTAGCCTCTAGATTTCCCTGTGTCCCAGTTTCGAGCAGTTGAATGACCGCCTTCTGTTCCTGTGTCCCAGTCTCGAGCAGTTGAGTGACTGCCTCCTGTTCCTGTGTCCCAGTCTTCAGCAGCTGAGTGACTCCTCCTGTTCCTGTGCCCCAACTGATCAGGTCCCAGGGCTTTGTTCACCTTTATATGTTTTTAAATGTTCAACATCTCCTTGTAATATAGACACCTTTCAAGATATAACTACATATTTCTTCATTCTCTCGCTCTTGTAACCTCCTCCACATTAAATACTGAGGAGAAATACTTGTTTAGTATCCCTTCCATCTCCTATGGTTCAACACATAGGTAGCCTTTACTGACCTTTAATGTGCCCTATTCTCTCCCTAGTTAATCTTTTGCAATTATTAGAGTTGCTTCAATGCCTCGTTAACCCTATTTCGAAAGCCATCTCATGGCCACATTTTTCTGGTCCGATTTCACCGTTCACTATACACTTACTTACTGCCCTACACCTGTGGGAATCCAATTGATCTCAGCTTGGTTTACCTGACATATGCCTCCTTCCTTAACTTGACCAGAGCATCAATATATCTAGCCATCCAGCACTCCCTGCACCCACCAGACTTGCCCAACTCACTAATAGGAACACGTTGGCTCTGGACTCTCTTAAACCACGTTTTGATGCCCTTGCATTTTCTAACCATCCCTTTACCTGCGAATAAGGTATCCCAATGTGCCTTTCACAGGGCTCGCCTAACACTTTCACAATTGGCCTTATTCAAAGTTAGAACTTTAATATTTACATCAGATCTTTCCTATTCCTCAACTAGTTTAATACTAATATTTATGTGTAACAGACTTGAATGTTAAATAAACATTTCCTGCCCCGATGTAACAGGCTCAAGAGGCTGAATAGGCTCCTCCTGTCCCTCTGTAATAGACTAGAGAGGCTGAATGACCTCCTCTTGTCCCTCTGAAATAGACTCAAGAGGCTTCATGGCCTCCTCCTGTCCCTGTGTAACAGATCCGAGACATTAAATGAGACAGCAACCTGTGGATTACGAGCAGCCATTAAACTGTATCTTATGGAGGTCCATCCCTTCTCAGTTACAGAAACACACACAACACAATGTACTCCAGGTGCCCTCTCAGTAACACTTCATACAGCTGCAGCGACACATCTCTTCGTTTTGAATGATTCTTTCAGCAAAATGTGCCAATATTCCAGCTTTCCACCTATTCAAAGCAACAGGCTAACATGGGTTGGATGGTCTTCTCTTATCCCTCTGTAAGAGGCCCATAGGGACAGAATTGCTTCGGCCTGTTCCTGAGCAGCAGTCTCAAGGTTCTGTCTCAAGGTTATGAAAGGATTTGAAAACAGGGCATTAAAACCAGGAGCGGCCGCACACTGGTCAATAAGTACCGTACTTTGTGTTCAGGTATCTAGAAACTTGCCCACACGACTTTTTTTATGCAGTCGATCTATTATTTTATAACTGCCTCCTTTCATAAACAGAGTGGAACATATATAGACCCCTGCAGTGTCCTGTTAATACTCTCATATACAAGTTAATTAAAAGATTTAAAAGATTTAAAGATTTATGATCCATCCCTCAGCAACCCTCATCCATTCCATCCAAAACCAGTAAATGAAAAGTGATGTTTTGAACGGGTTAACTGAGCCTACTTGTTCGGTAAGTGCGATTAATGCCAATCTCCATGGATTCTAATTATGCCAGTGGAGGATTTCCATCTTTTAATGATAAATGGGCTCCATTCATTGTGTTATTCCATAACATGAGCGGGAGCATCACCGACAGCACTGACAGGGAACAGCAGATCGAGAGAGAAGGGGAGGAGAGATCAGAATCTTAGAACAGTAGACTGGAATGTACCAACAATGGATCAGAATTTGAGAACATTAAACTAGAATATTCAAACAATGGATCAGAATCTGAGAACATTAGACTGGAATGTTCCAACAATAGACAGGAGTTTATCCGATTATGTTTGGTATCTTTCTGCATTTTATTGGTGGTCATTATCATTTCAGATCTATTACGCCCTTATCATTATTCAATACATTTATTATCCCTTCCTGGCTATCGTTGATGTTCCTGGTGAGTGTCACTGTCCAGATTTTGATTTCTATAAACCAGTTATGACTATATTATTGTTATTTCATATAGTCTACACTTCTTGCCACAATTATTGGTCCAGTTGAATCTCTCAATCCAGATATTCACTCTACAGACCACTACTAACTACATCAATGAAGGTGTTCAATTACTGTTTCGCTCTCTGCTCTGGCAGTGTTACTCACGGGTCTCTATGTTGGATCTATTCAGTTTCAGGGGAGAACCACAATGCATTGTATCATTGCCTTTGCTGTTAAGAGCATGGAGGTCACCGTCTACTGCTCTGGTTACAAACTCCACTTCCTTCCACTGTTTCCATCCCATCCCTGGCCAATATCTGCAGCTGAAGCAGACAAGTCACAACTGTGGGAGATCCCTTTGACTATGAGCTGATTCTTGACACCATGCCCTGAACATTTCTAACATGAAATACTCACCACTCCAGAATATATCTCATGGTTTATTCCATCTGCTGTTTGAACCTTAAGCTATGAAGTACAGTCTTAATAAAGCGAATAATGTGTTGCTGACGCTCCGGGCTTCAAACCTGCCGAAGCAAATCTGATTCGACCTCACACCAAACTCCCATCCATCTGTCATTCATGTGCACGCTGATATATATTGCTATTGTGTCTGACAATGACTTTATTTTAACATTCTCAAACACTTTACCTCATCTGTCCATGAAACTTCCCTCATTCTCTTTGTTGACTAACAAAACGTCTGCCAGTTGTTCGTATTTAAAATAATTTCCTCCATGTGCGTTCCTTCTCAAACAATGAGTTTCGCATTCAACCACGCACACGCACACAAACACACAGAGCACATCTTCCCATTGCAGGCAGTAATCTGATGCGAGGATAGTTTGCATATGATAGTAAAGTTTGCAATGCTCTCCATGCTGGGCAGATAGTGCAGGTTACTGAGCAGCACGCTCGCATGGTCTGCACAGCTCTCCATGCTGGGCTGTCATCTTGTCCCAGTTTATATTTGTTTGTGGTGGTCGGTGAAGCAGATTCAGAATTTGATGTAACAAACCATTTCAGCTGAGCTGACAATGCTTTATTCAATGTTATCATTCCTGTGATTTTACTCACAAAGATCTCACTTCTCCAGTTAGTCCCACTGCCCTGTCTTTTTCCCCATATTTCCACAACATCTTTTCAGTTAATTAACTGTTCGCAGGAGGCTCCCAAGCACTGATGATGTCGCCTAGCCAGGGGACGAAACGTTTGCAATAAAAACTTCCAGCTCGGCGAACAGAACCACAATAATTAACTGTCTCTTTCTTTCTTTAATGTGACTCTTTCTGTCCCTCTGTATCTTTTCCTGGCCTTGGGTTTTGTCTCCTTAGTGTATCTAGTGCTGGCATTGTGTCGCTCAGAAATACTGAAATGGTGTGTATCAAGCTGTTATTTACTTCCCGGTATATCCCATGTGATGGTCCATGGACAGGTGTGTTTCAGAAGTTATGAGACACATTCTTGTAACTTGGTCTGTACCTGTGGTTGTCCCTCTCAGGTGACCTTGCGATCAGTAACACGAGGGAGCCCACTGAGTGAAGGACCAGGCATCTAAATTGCCTGACAATGCTGTAATTTTTTAAATAAATCATTAGTTTCTCATTTTTATTAGTAAGAGGTCTTAAAGGACAAACTGCCTAATGAAAACGTCTCAAGTAAATAACTTACGGGGCTTTTAGGGATTTTAATAAATGCTAGTAACAATGGCCAGCTCGCACAGACCACACGTTCTAGTTTGTTTTTTTCTGGAGCTGTAACAATCACCGGGTGCTTGGGGTCCCAGAGGGGTTGGAAGTTTTAGTAAATTATCCCTAGCTGCTACTCTCTCTAAAGCCTCACTTGATGGTGTTTCCTCCTGGATTGGAGAACTGTATGCAAGAATGCATGTCTGAATGTTCCTTTTAGCCAAAGGGTATGTTTAGGTGATGTTAATAGATTGAACAGTCCATTTGTAGAACGCACTGTATCCATTATTCGGTCAGGTTTTCCAATAGGCGCCTCATCTTCCGCCTAGGAACCCTCCAACCACAAGGGATGAACTCGGATTTCACCAGTTTCCTCATTTCCCCTCCCCCACCTTGTCTCAGTCAAATCCCTCGAACTCAGCACCGCCTTCCTAACCTGCAATCTTCTTCCTGACCTCTCCGCCCCCACCCCACTCTAACCTATCACCCTCACCTTGACCTCTTTCCACCTATCACATTTCCGACGCCCCTCCCCCAAGTCCCTCCTCCCTACCTTTTATCTTAGTCTGCTGGACACACTTTCCTCATTCCTGAAGAAGGGCTCATGCACGAAACGTCGATTCTCCTGTTCCTTGGATGCTGACTGACCAGCTGTGCTTTACCAGCAACACATTTTCAGCTCAGGTTTTCCAATAGTTAAGTTATTCTAAATTCCTCTTCACTTTGTATGGATATTCATTAGAGGACAGTGAGGTTGAGCAACCCTATAGTAGCCAAAGGCCTGATCAGGAACTGTATAAATACATCCAGGCATTACCTAAATTTGATGAGAATGATGGGGGAGCCTTTTTAATTTCATTTCAGAAAGTGGCTAAACAAGTGCAGTGGCCAGAGAACATGTAGATTTAGTTTATCCAAACAAAGCTGATAGGTATTTGCATCCCTATCGGAGGAGGTGAAGAAAGCCAACTGAAGTGCATATGAGCTTGTGCCAGAAGCCGACAGTGTTTCAGGGATCTAAAATAGCATCCCTAGTTAAACGCACGTTGTCTTTGAAAGAATCAAACAAAGTAATTTTGAAAGATGGGGAAGGGTATTAAAAACAGAGCAAAGCTATGACACTCTGACAGAGACTCTAATTTTGGAGAAGTTCAACAATTCACTTCCTGCAGTCGTGAGAACTCGTGCAGAAGAGCAGACTGTTAAAAAGGCAAGATTAGAAGCTGAAATGGCTGATGATGGTGATTGGGTTCAGAAATCAAAGTTTGGTTTCTGTGAGGGATTGAGATGAATGTGTGAGATCTTCTAAAAACATATCCGTGTGAGAGTAAGGTTTACTGGCCTCGGCCAGGAGTAGCAGGTAAAGAGGTTACAGCATTAAGGGGTACAGAAGGATGTAACTCTTTGATGCTGAGACATAAGGAGCTATGTCATTCAGAGGGACTATTGGAGAGCTGAGAAGTGCTCCATTATGTAACGTGTGGTCAGAGTGTCCAGTGGAAACATCAACAGATTTATTCCACAGTGAGGAAGGAGGCCTTGAGCTTGGTGTTGGCATTACAACATTTCAGTAGTTAAATTGCAAATAACATACCTGAGACAAATCTTTATCACGGATCGTGACCCCTTAAAGTTTTTGGAGAAGTTTAGTGAGAAAAATACCAGCCTGTTTCAACTGAGCTTATTATTGCTGCCATTCAATTTGAAATTATACAGGTGACAGGGCGAGAAAAAGTAAGTTTTGACACGTTGTGGAGACTTGGATGAAGAAAGACAAAAGGCATTCTGTGGCAGGAGTAAAATGACTGAAATCGAATCGAGTTGTGAACATTTGTATGCTCAGAGTCAATGTAATATATATTCGTTCCAGTCTACTAATAGAGGAAGATTAGGCGGTCTAAAATGAATCCATTTTTGTATATTGATGGATCATTTGATTAAAGGTGGAGTTGTGAGAATACTATCACTGTAAAAAGATTATTTTTTCTTGGGTTTGTTTTGAGGAGAGTTTTAAAGGCAGAGATGCAGAACTGCTGTCTGAAAACAGTTTAAGTGAATAACTGAGAAAGCCTTTATGTTTTATTAAAATGGTGATAACAATGGAAGGGCAGTGGCCAGCTCTCCCAGACCAGGTTTCCGCGTTTTAATTTTAGCTGCAGCATTCAGAAGCTGTTCGGGTCCCAGCAGGGTTGGGAGTTTCAATACATGATCCCTAGCTGCCTTTCTCTCTGAGATCTCTGTTGATGTTGATTTCCCCTGGATCAGAAAACTTCATGTATAGATCTGTAAACCAAGAAGGTA
Source organism: Chiloscyllium plagiosum (assembly GCF_037043375.1). Taxonomy (NCBI): domain Eukaryota; kingdom Metazoa; phylum Chordata; class Chondrichthyes; order Orectolobiformes; family Hemiscylliidae; genus Chiloscyllium; species Chiloscyllium plagiosum. The sequence goes on from NW_028270167.1 coordinate 56,321,669, forward strand.
CGGGATCTATTGTTTGTGTAAGTTTTCAAACATATAAGCCATCCTGAGATGTTCTTTTCTTTGATAGTATTTTATCTAAATCATTTAAATAGATTATATTTTGCTTAATGTCGAGTGGTTTGACCAGTCACAACATATCTGGAACGCACACTTCCCATCTATATTCCAAATAACGAAAGGTTTGGGTCTAAGCGGCCTTCTTAAAATATTTTGTGGGGATCTGGTCTGGTCCACAACACTTATAGACGAGGGGTTTCTGACAGACTCCTGTTATTGAAAAGTTCGTCGAGGGGCTGGGGTTGGTTTGCTGGAAGTTGTCATGTGAGCTGCCTCAGACATTCAGGGAGACCTGACGATTTGGTGACCCAACTTTGGATGGAGCCTGGGGACTGTAGTTACAACATCTGGATCTGCAACATGAACAACAGATGGAGCAGAGGTTGCAGAGAGGAGAAGCTCTGAAACCACGCAGTGAGTGTGTGAGTAAAGGGAACTGCTGTGTCCACCCCGTATTTTCCAGGAACAGCTTCCCAAGCTCCACTTAACCCAGGAGCAGAGCGTGAAGGGACCCTGACAGAACAAGAAGCTGGTCACAGAGCGGTGTCACCTCCTTTAACACGTCCTGCAGCTTCACACCAGGGGAAGGACGGTGCTGCCAGTGGCTGTGACGGTCACAGTTTCATTCAGCTTCTATGTTCTGGAACTTTCCAAACAGGATTGGGTGACATATCCATCATCTCAAAGTATGTTGCCATCAATGTAACCATTCAGTGACGGAGGATGGAGCAAAACCTCTCATGTCTGAACTGGTCTGAGTGAACCCCCCAGTACACAGTATCATTAATCTCTGTAATCCCTCTCCATTTCAGTAACATACTGAATTCCATTATTCCTGTAAATGAAATGACAGATTATATCATGTTATATTGCAGCTGCCAAATTATTATCCATTGCCTTTACCTCTCTGTATCTACCTGTAGACCCTCCACCCTCTCTTGATAATTTAATCTCTTGCTTATCATAGCAACATGGCCAAACTCAGTATCTGTATATCTGTTCCATCCTCCTGATCATTGATATAGATTGTAAATAGTTGAGGACCCAGCACTGGTCACTGTGTGACTCCTCTGGTGACGTTCTGTCAAACTGATTTAGACTGATTTATCCGGAGTGCCTGCTTCCTGTTTGATACATAATCCTCCCCCATTACTATGTAACACAGTCGTAAAGCTGAATATGAACAAGGAGCATCAGTCAGGAATCTAACCCTTCGAACCTGCTCTGCCATGGAATACAATCACGGCTGATGTCATTGCGGCCTCTGTTCCACTTCCCTGCCATCTCTCAATCCTCAAACTGTAGTCTCTTGTTGGAGATTGTGCGACATGAAAAAATATCCACTCCACATCGATACGTTCAATTTCATTTAGCATTATACAGACCTCAATAAGCTCTCCTTTCATTCTTATAAACGCGAGAGTATAGGCCTAAACTGCTCAATTTCTCTTCATAAGACAAACACTTCAAATATGGAATCAATCTAATGAAGCTCTTCTGAATTGCCTCCAATGGAAATACCTCATTCTGCAGGACACCCAAACTGTACTCCAGTTGCAGCCTCACTAATGCCTTGCATAGCTACAGCAACATTCCCTACCTTTCTACTCTATCCTTTTACAAATAAACGCTGAAGTTATGCTTGCATTCCTCATTACTTCAAGTACCCGCAAGCAAGTTTTCTGTGATATGCTAGCAGACACCCAGATCCCTCTGTACTTAAGCACTTTGAAGTTTCTCTCCATTTAGATAATAATTTGCCTTTTTATTAGGCTGGCCAACTTGAATAACCCCATATTTATACGCTTTAATTTTCATTGCCAAATGTTTGCCCATTCACCCAATCTATACAAATAGTTTTTAAATCTGTTGTGGTTCTGTTCGCCTAGTTGGAAGTTTTTGTTGCAAACGTTTCGTCCCCTGGCTAGGCGACATCATCAGTGCTTGGGAGCCTCCTGCGAAGCGCTTCTTTGATGTTTCCTCCTGTGTTTATGGTGGTCTGTCCCTGCCGCTTCCGGTTGTCAGTTTCAGCTGTCCGCTGTAGTGGTTGGTATATTGGGTCCAGGTCGATGTGTTTGTTGATGGAGTTTGTGGATGAATGCCATGCCTCTCGGAATTCCCTGGCTGTTCTCTGTCTGGCTTGCCCTATGATAGTAGTGATACATCAGGAGCATCTCGGAACTGACAGCCAGACTACTGCGACCCCTAGGACTCATAACGGCACACAAACCAACAGCCACGCTCAGACAACAACTCACCAGAACGAAGGACCCAATACCCAACATGAGCAAGACGAATGTAGTGTACAAAATACCATGCAAGGACTGCACTAAATACCAAATAGGACAAACAGGAAGACAGCTAACAATCCGCATACATGAATATCAACTCGCCACGAAACGACACGACCAGCTATCCTTAGTAGCCACACACGCAGACAACAAGCAACATGAATTCGACTGGGACAACACTACTATCATAGGGCAAGCCAGACGGAGAACAGCCAGGGAATTCCGAGAGGCATGGCATTCATCCACAAACTCCATCAACAAACACATCGACCTGGACCCAATATACCAACCACTACAGCGGACAGCTGAAACTGACAACCAGAAGCGGCAGAGACAGACCACTATAAACACCGGAGGAAACATCAAAGAAGCGCTTCACAGGAGGCTCCCAAGCACTGATGATGTCGCCTAGCCAGGGGACGAAATGTTTGCAACAAAAACTTCCAGCTCGGCAAACGAACCACAACAACGAGCACTCGAGCTACAAATCTTCGCACAAACTTTGAATTTTTAAATCTCTTGCATCATCATTCCGACGTAATTTCCCACCAATGTTAGTGTCGTCTGAAAATGTAGCTATAGTACTTTCTATCCCGTCAACCGAGTCATAATGTCGATCACAAATGGTTGAAGCATGAGGACTGAAATCTATGGCACCCAACAAATTGCATTTTCCAATAGAAAATGACACAGTTAATCCATCTTACTGCATTTTGTTGGTTAACCAATCCTCCATCCAAGCCAATACATTACTCCTAAACCGATGCTGTCTGATCTTACCACTCACTCTTTGGAGAAGCGACATATCTGAATCCTTGATGAAGACCAGATATATTCCATCTCCAGGATTCCCACTATCCACCTTGTTTGTCACATCTTTAAATAACTCAAGAAAACACTTCAATCATGGTTTATCCTTTGTAAAACCATGTTGACTCCGATGAATTGTGGTTTACGTTTGCAAATGTCCACAACAATGGATTCTAATAATTTGCCTTAAATTACAATACTTTATTGTTACATTTTACTCCCTAATGTATTCAGTTATTATAAGTTCTTCCCTTTCTAAAACCTTTACGTTTTCTTTGAATTCCTGTTTGATGGGCAAAAGGGTTTTAAGAGATGTGCTCCGATTGCTGCATGAGCGGTATGTGTGGCTGACTGGACCCATCCTCCTGCTGGTGCACAAAATCGATGGGTTGAAGTCATTCTGGCGTTCCCATGTTGTCATCTCCAAGGCCAGAATGACCACCCCCTGTTGATGCGTTAGAGGGTTGGGGATTACGGAATCTTCCCGTTGCTGTGTAACATTTTGAGAGGCTGATGGGTCTTCTCATATTTCTCCATAACAGGTGGAGATACTGAACGGTCACCTCATGTATCCCAGTAATGGAACCGAGGGATTGATTGGTCTTCTCTTGTTCCCATACAACAGTCACGTGTCTGAATTACCTCCTTCTTTCTCATGAAATAAGTCTCAGATAATTTTTATCCTTATCCAATTCTCTTGCAACAGACTCGGTGGGTCTGAATGGCCTCCTGTTATCCCAGTGTAACAAATCTCCAGTCACTGTGTGACCGCTTTCAGTTCCTATGTTACGGACTTGAGGTGGCTGAATGGGCTGATTCTGTTGCTGTGTAATAGGATACTGGTGCCGCAAGGATTACCCAGGGGCCAGTGTTATAGATTCGAGGGGCTGAATGGCCTCCTCCTGTAAATATACATTCGGCTCCAAGGGCTGAACAGCCTCGTCCTATTCTGGTGGAACAGGGTCAAAGGCCTGAATATCCTTCTGTTGGTCGTGTGTAAGAGGCTGAATAACGGAATGGATTCCTCCATTACCTGTGTAATTCTCTTCAGTTGTTGACTCCTTCCTGTCATCTATGTTGAAATATGATCTTCTTTCATTTTTATAAACTCCAATGGCTATTGGATCAACCTGATAATCCTTTTGTTATAAGTTAGCACCTTCATTTCAGGAATCAGTTGAGGGGACCATCTCTGAGCTGCTTCCAATATAACAACATCCTTTCTTCATTGAAGAGACCAAATCTGCACACACTACTCCAGATGTGATCGCACTAAGATACTGTACAGCAGCAGCAATACTTTACCACCCTGCTGTAAGATTCCCACCCAGGTTAGAGCAGTCTCAGCTCTCTGGGGGAAATACAGAGCATTGTTGAATGATCATTGTCCTTCTCTACTTCACCAGCATAACAGGAGATCTGGAGAAAATGTCACAATGATGCTTAAGAAGATCATAAATGATGTGGCGAGATGATCTCTACCATTAATCTCTCCAAATTCCACGTCGCTCAGATTCTACAGAATCTTGTAATGTGGAGCGTAAAAACAACAAGAAGAAGGAAACATTGATGGGAGTTATATATCAAAGTGAAAGCTGCAATACAAATGTTGGGCAGGTCATAAAACAGGAAAATGAGATATACAACTTTGTGGCTACTGCAGTAATAATGTACTGTTTACATTATATCTAAACTGTGTTAACCCAACTGAATGCTAATGCTGGGAGAAATGGATTTCATGAGCATGTTTTGTCGAGCACTGAGCTGGAGGTCAGGTTATTTAGAAATTGATGTTGGATGATCAGAAAAGCTAATTGAAAACTTTGCTTTAAAGGACCTTTTGGGAACCGTGACCACAATGCATTGTTTTTCTTTCATGCTGTTTGAGTCCATGGTAGTTTTTGTTTTATTTGAAGTAACTGTTATAAATCTGAATCATGCAAGCCCTGAAGGTGTGAGGAGAAAGTGCGCACTGCAGCTGCTGGAGATCAGTGGCGCTGGAAAAGCACAGTCAGGCAGCGTAATAGGAGCAGGAGCATTGTCGTTTCGGGCACAACCCTTCACCAGGAATGAGGCTTCTGGGTCAAGGGAGCTTAGCGATAAATGAGAAGGGGGTGTGGCAGGAGGCAGGTAGCTAGGAATGTGAGAGGTAGATGAAGGTGGTGTTGAAAGTGACAGGTGATGAAGGGAGACAGAACGCCTCATCTACTGCATCCTTTAAACTCAGTGTGGTCTTCTCTACATTGGCGAGACATACGTGGATCATTTCAGAGAACATCGCTGGAACAGCCACATTGACCAACTCCACCACCTTGTGGCTGAACACTTTAACTCTCCTTTCCACTCTGCCAAGGACATGAGAGTCCTGGGTCTCCTCCATCGCCAAACCCTAACCACCCGAAGCATGGATGAAGAAAGGTTCCTCTTCTGCCTTGGGACCCTCCAACCACAGGGGATTAATGTAGATTTCACCAGTTTGCCCATTTCCCCTAACTCCACCTTATCCCAGTCCAATATTCCAACTCAGCACACTCCCCCTTTTGAACTTTCCTATGTGTTCATCTTCCTCCCCATCAATCTGGTCCACCCTCCTCTCCAACCTAAACCTTTCAGCCTCACCTTTAAGTACTTATTAGGTCAAAGGAAGCAGCTTAGCAAAATGCCAAGTGTTGTAGTAAGCCAATGGTTTCGGAGAAATGTAGGACCCAGCAACGGATGACCAAGAAACTGAGAAGGAAATCAAAAAGCGAACCAGCATGCAAACAAAAGAAAACCATAGAGACTGCTAAAGAAAAAAACATAAAGACTGCTAAAAACAAAAGACTGCTAAAAAACAAATACATCAGTGAATGAAACAAAAGTAAAAACAAAGGTCAAATGTGGAACAGTAGGTGTGCGGACAGGGTAATTTATTGAAGAGAATAGAGAAATCACAGTGGAAAGAAACAGTTTCTTTGTGTCTATCTTCAAGGCAGAATATCCAGAAATTTTCCCAGAAATACCAAGTGACCATGGGACTTCTGTAAGTAAAATCTAAGATCATTCTTATCAATGTTGAGGCCATCTTTTAAAAGGAAGCTAGATTGAGTATTTGTAAATCTAACAGATCAGATGTACTTCATACAAGAATTTCAGAGGAAGCAGCAATAGACGTATTGATTGTATCTCAGATTTTCATGTTATTTTCCAATACATTCTGGAAAGATATTTAGCCAATCTGGATATGGCAAAAGTTATAAATATTATCCAACAGTTTCAGAAAGGCTGAAATGGAGAGTGGTGAACTACAGATCAGTAACTTGTAATCCGCGGTCGGGTGTCTCTTGGGCTGAATTACAAAGAACGTGTTGGTGGATATACAGAAGGTAATGGGAAAACTGGGGAGGATGATCATGCATCGATGAAACTAAAATCATACGTGGCAAACATTTTTTGGAATGGTGTGAAGATGATTCTTGCGGACGTAGGCAACAAGGAGCTAATGGATAACGTATGGTTGGATATTCAGGAGGATCTTTTTTTAAGAACTCTCCCACTAACTTCATAAGAAAAGTTAAAGTGAAAGGAATTGGGAAGAACGCGTGCAAATAGGAAACGAAAAATTAGGTTAACATTCATGTGTATGTAATTGCAATATAGAAGATGTCGTGCACCAGCTGCATATAGTGTTGCTGAGACTCAACTTAGAGTATTGTATACCATTTGGAGTCCCAATCTAAGATAGAGTAACTGACTATAGAGGAACTGCAAAAGATATTTTCCAGACTAATCCATAAAATGGCAAGATTGTCTGATGGGGAAACTCAGCCTGTGGTCTCGAGTTTCAAAAGATGAGAGGTGATTGTAGTGAAACTTAGAAACTTAGAAACATAGAGGGGACTGAATAACAGAGGGACATGGAGAAGTGCAAGTAGGCGAGATTAGGGAGAATCCCACGGTATTCTACACGGACAAGTAGAACAGAATAATCAGCAACAGTTAGTGTCCATTAGAAACCAAAGGGGCAATCAGTGCGTCAACCCGGAGAACATTGATAGATTGGTACATGTAAACATCACAGCTGTTTTACTTGGGAGAAGGAGGATGCAGGCACAGAATTCGAGAAGATGGACTGGAAAGCTCTTGAAGAGATTCATGTAAAATACGAGCAGGGGTTTGCGGCTCTGTCTGATGTAAAATTCGACCAACCCGCAGGTCTGGATACTGTTGGAGTCAAGGGAGGAGTCTTTAATTGTATTCTGACCATAGGGGAGTTGCCAGAGGACTGGAGAGCAGCTAATATGATTCCACGTCACAGTAAGGGTGGTAGAGATTTGCCAAGGTAACTATGGACGAGCGAGTATTAGATCACTGTTAGGGAAACTACTGGAGAAAAGAGAGAAGGAGAAAATCCAACTCCAATCAGAGTCGCAAGGTTTGATCAGGCATAATCATCATGACTTTATCAGAGTGAAGTCACACCTAATGAATTTGATTGAATTAGTTTAAGGAGGTCGCTTATTTAGTTTTGCAGCAAGATCTTTGACAAAGTTCCACATTGGAAACTGAAAAAAATAAAGTAAAATCTCACAGTATCAAAGATAACTTGAAAAGGTACAACGAAAATTGTCTTAGTGTCAGGAGGCAGAGGGTGGTGGGAGAAGGCTGTTTGTGTGACTGGAGACCAGTATCCCCTGGCGTACCACAGGGATCAGTGCTGTGTCCCTTATTGTTTGTAGCATTCATAAATGGTATAGATGTGAATCTGGAGGGGGGGGGGGTGTTGGTGGGTGGAGGGGTGGGAGTTGTGATAAGTAAGTTTGTGTTTGACACAAAGATTGGCCGTGTGGTTGGCAGTGAGGAGGAAGTTCCGATTTTACAGGAAGATTCGAGTGGAATGATCAGATGGGCAGATCAATGGAAGATGGAATGTGATCCTGATAAATATGAGGTGATGTACTTTGGAAGGAGGAACCAGACATGGGGTGTACACAATGATTGGTAGCACACTAGAGAGCTCAGAGGGTGTTTCTCCACACATCCCTGAATGTGACTGAACAGGGTAATGGACAAGTTAAGAACTGAACCTTGGGTGTAGCTTTTATTAATCCGGGAGTAGATTATAAGTGCTATACAGGGCTTGGTTTAGTCCATGATGGAGTACTGTATGTCGTTCTGGGAGCCTCATTACAGGAAGGATGTGATTGTACTGGAGGGGCTTGCAGAGAAGATTCACCAGGATGTTCCCTGGGAAGGAGCATATCAGCTATGGAGAGATGCTGGATAAGCTCGGGTTGTTTACTTTGGAGCAGAGGAGGCTGCGGGGGATGTGATTCAGAAGGATAAGTTAACAAGGGGCATGGACAGGGTGGATAGACAGTAGCTGTTCCTTTAAGACAGAGGGTCAAGAACAAGGGAGCACACCTTAAAGTGAAGGGTTTGACATTCAGAGAGGATTTAAAGATTACTTTTTTTCACCCAGAGTGTGTTGAGGTCTGGAATGTACTTCCTGAGAGGGGAGTTATCGCGGCTAATCTCTCAACCTTTAAGTGTACTTGGAAGTGTCATAACATTCAAGGATATGTGCCTGGTGTTGGAAAGTGGGACTAATATAGATCGTGCTGTATTTCTGTTGGTACAGAGACTATGTTCCTGTGCGTGTATGATGTGGAGCTGAGCAGCTTAAGACAGGAATTGATAGGTTTCTGAAGATAATGTTCACAAAGGTTATAAGGGTGAACTGTTATAGCTTGTCAAATTATGTCAATGTGAGAAGTATGAAAAAATAGTGTGGGTTCCTTCTAGTTTGAAACTGGAGAATGGAGAATGGGAAACAGGGAAATGGCAGAACTATGAATCCACTACTTCAGTTCTGTCTTCACAGAACTTTCTGACAATACCAGGAAAACCAAGTCTGGTGTGGGAAAACGAAATAGTACATGGAACATAAATGGTTTGGGAGAAATTATTGGGACTGAAAGTAATGGTCATATACAACACTAACATAGATTTGTAAAATGGGAATTATGTTTGAGAAACTGATTGGGAGACAAATGAAAGAGAAGCAATGGAGGTAAAACACGTGGATTTTCAGAAAAAGTTTGGTAAAGCTCCAAGCCCAGTTTGCAAAATCAAATCTTAGTGGATTGGGGCGAATATATGGACATGCTTCTAGAATGGGACAGCTGGCAGGAAACAGTGAATAGAAATAAACAGACTTGTGAAGCAACAGCCTGACATTGTCTTTAAGGTATGATTCTGTGAGTATGACCATGTCCCAGACACCCCATCACCTTCCCTGGATATCTCCTGTTTCACCAGCAGGACAGACACAGCAGAAGTGGTGGCACAGTGGGATACAGTTGGAAGGGAATTGCTCTGGGAGTCCTCAACAGTGTCTCTGTATCCCATGAAGTCTCATGGCGTTAGTTTACACATGGGAAAGGAAACCTCCTGCTGTTTACCATGTACCAGCCTCTCTCAACTGATGAATCAGTACTCCTCCATGCTGACCAACACTTGAAGGAAGCACTGAGAGTGGCAAAGGCTCAAAATGTACTCGGGGTGGGGGATGTCAATGTCCACAAAAAGAGTGGTTCAGCAGCAGCATTACTGATCGAGCTGGTTGGGTCCGAAAGGATATAACTTCTCGACTTGGTCTGCGGCAGGTGCTAAAGGAACCATCAATACGGATAAGCCATATTTGACCACAGCCTTATTAATCTGACAGTTGCAGAAGTATCTGTCCATGATGTATCGGGTAAGAGTGACCACCGCATAGTCGTTGTGGAGACAAAGTCACATCTTCACATTGAGAATAACCTCCACCATTTTCGGTGGTACTATCACGGTGCTAAATAGGACAGACTTCGAACAGATCTAGCAGCTCAAGTCTGGGTTTCCATAAGGTGTTGTGGGTCATCAATAGCAGCAGAATTGTACAGCCACACAACCTCACGGCCTGGCATATCCCCCTCACAACAATTACCATCAAGTCAGAGGATCAACCTTGATTCAATGGATTGTGCAGGAGGGCAGGAGCAGCACCGGGCATACCTGAAAATGAGGTGTCAGCCTGGTGAAGCCACGAACCAGGACTACCTGTGTGCCAAACAGCATAATCAATAAGTGATAGACAGAGCTAAGTGACCCCACAAGCAACGGATCAGATCTAAGCTCTGCAGTCCTTCTACTTCTAGTTGAGAATAGTTATGGACAATTAAACAAGTCATTGGAGGAGGAGATCCCTATCCTTAATGATGGAAGAGCCCAGCACATCAGTACAAAAGATAACGTTCATGCATTCACAACAATCTTCAGTCAGAAGTGCTGAGTGGATGATCCATCTCATCCTCCTCCAATGGTCCTCAGGAATTCAGTTACCAGTCATCAACCAATTTGGTTCACTCCATGCGATATCCAGATTCAGTTGGAGACACTGGATACCCCAGAGGGTACATACCCTGACAACATTCTGGCAATAGTACTGAAAAGTTGTTCTCCAGCCCTTGTCACTGCCCTAGCTAAGCTGTTCCAATACTGTTACAACAACGACATTTCCCCAATTACATCGAAAATTACCCCAAATATCTCCCATCCATAAAAAGCAGAACAAATCCAATCCGGCCAGTTACCACCCCATCAGTCTACTCTCGATCATGAGTAAAGTGGTGGAAGGTCTCAGTGCTTTTAAGCAGCACCTGCTCAGCAATAACCTGGTCAATGACACCCAGTTTGGGCTCCAGCAGGGCCACTCAGCTCCTGATCTCAGTACCTTGATTCAAACATGGACAAAAGAGCTGAATTCCAGAGGTGGGGTGAGAGTAATAGACCTTTAAATCAAGGTTTCCTTCGACCAAGTGTGGCATCAAGGGGCCTTAGCAAGATTAGAATCAATGGGAATCAGGGGCAAACTTCCCGCTGGTTAGAATCATACCTGACACGTAGGAAGATGGTTATGGATGATAAAGGTCAGTCAACTCAGCTCCAGGACAAGTCTGTAGGAGTTGCTCGGGCAGTGACCTAGGCCCATACATCTTCAGGGCTTCTTCATCAATGGCCTTGCCTCTATTATAAGGTAAGAAGTGGGGATGTTCACTAATGATTGTGCAATGTTCAGCAATGTTTGTGGCTCCTCAGATACTGAAGCAGGCCATGTCCAAATGCGACAAGATCTGGACAGTATCCAGGCTAACAAGTGGCAAGTAATATTCACGCCACACAAATGCCACACCGTGACCATCACCAATAAAATACAATCTAACCACTGCTGCTTAGCATTCATTGGTGTTACTGTCACTGAATCCACAGTGGGCTGCAGCGGTTCAACAAGGCAGCTCACCACCACCTTCTCAAGGGGCAACCAGGGACAGCCAATCACACCTAGATTGAGGAAATAAATATTATTTTAAAAAGTAACAGAAGAAGGTTGCTGGGATATCATAGAGATCGGTACTCAGGCCCCAACTGTTCACAGTACTCATCAAACATTTGGTTGTGGGAATCAAATGCAATATATCCCAACCTGCTGACAGAACTAAAGGATGTTGGATTGTGAGTGGGTGAGGAGGCTGTAAAAAAGCTTCAAGGCGACGAAGACAAGTGGAGTGAATGGGCAAATACGTGGCAGATGGAGAGCAATGTGGGTAGAGGTGACGGTGTGCCCTTTGTTGGGAACAATAGATTGGAAGCCTATCGTTTGTAAAGGGATTGTTTGAAACATGTTGATATACAAAGGGACATATGCTCATTTTTGTTGTTTCCTTCTTCGCAGCCCTCCGGGGTCCCTGCAGCACAGTGAGTTCTGAAGCCAGAAGTCAATACTGGGAATGGCATTGGCACGCTGACCAGGGTACATAGACCCACAAAGTAGGGAGCTGTAACATTGCAAAGGATCTGGATCTCCCTGTACACCAGTCACTGAAAGCAATATTGCAGGAAAGAAAGCAGTTAGGAAGATCAGTGGTGTGCTGACCTTAATTCCAAAGGGATTTGGGTCCAGGAGTAAGGGTGTCGTACTGCAGTTATACAGGGCCTTGGTGACTCCCCATCTAAAACACTGTGCAGTATTGTGTGCGGGTTTGGTCTCTGTACCTTCATAAAGGACAAACCTGACATTGAGGGAGAGCAGCGAAGGATAACCAGACTGATCTTTGTGATGACAGGCTTGTTGTGGGAGCAGAGTTTGGGGCGACTGGGCCTGCATTCCATGGGGTTTAGGAAAATGGATGGAGATCTCAGTGAGATATATAAAGCTCTGACAGGGTGAGACGGATTGGAAGCAGCGATGATAATTCCCCAGGCTATGGTGTCTAAAACAAGGGGCCACAGTATTCGGTACAGACAGGCCATTCTGCAATGAGATGAGAATAAATGTCTGCACTCAGCGACTGGTGAACCTGGGGAATGCACTCAAACCTGGAAGCCAGGACATTGAATATAAATAAGGATTTATAGACAGAAAAGGAATGATGGGCGAGCAGGAGAACGGTGTGGAAATAAAGGGCAAGCCATCATTATATTGAATTGGGTAGCAAACTCGATGGACCAAAGGGACTATTGCACTTCCTATTTTATAGCTTCCCAAGGTTAATCACATTAACGGATATATTCATTGTGTGGGATAAGTGCATTGTGGAGATGTTTGAACAGGAACGATGATGAGGAAGGCTCAATGTGTTGTATGGCCTACTCCATTCCTGATGTTTCTGTATAGTCTGTGGGAAAGCTCTGTAAATGTTGAGAGGGAGAGGGTACAGTCGGAAGTGACAGCATTTCTGTTGAATAAAGGGAATTATGGAGCTATGAGGGAGGAGCTGGCCAAAGTTCAATGGTGCAATACCTTAGCAGGGATGACCGTGGAGGAACAATGGCGGATATTTCTGTGTATAATGCAGAAGTTGCAGGATCAGTTCATTCCTAAAATGAAGAAAGATCCCCTTCATAAATCCATGCTGACTCTGACCTATCCTGTTACTACTATCCAGATGTGCCGTAATTTCATCCTTAATAATAGACTCCAGCATCTTTCCCAACACTGAGGTCAGACTAACCGGTCTATAATTTCCTGCTTTCTCTCTCCCACTTTTCTTAATAACATTGGCCACCCTCCAATCCGCAGGAACTGATGCCGAATCTATCGAACTCTGGAAAATAGTCACCAACGCATCCACGATTTCCCGAGCCACCTCCTTCAGTACCCTGGGATGTAGACCATGGGCGGCCGTGGTTGACGAGGGATGTTAAGAAACATATAAAGTTAAAAGAGAAAAAGTATAATATAGCAAAGATAAGTGGGAAAACGGAGGATTGGGAAGCTTTTAAAGAACAACAGAGGATTACTAAGAAGGAAATAAGCAGAGAAACAATGAGGTACGAAGGTAAACTGGCCAATAATATAAAGGAGGATAGTAAAAGCTTTTTTAGGTATGTGCAAGGCAAAAAAAATGGTTAGGACAAAAATTGGTCCCTTGAAGACAGAAACAGGGGAATATATTACTTGGAACAAAGAAATGGCAGAAGAATTAAATGGGTACTTCAGATCTGTGTTCACTGGGGAAGACACAAGCAATCTCCCTGAGGTAACAGTGGCTGAAGGACCTGAACTTAAGGGAATTTATATTTGCCAGGATTTGGTGTTGGAGAAACTGTTAGGTCTGAAGGTTGATAAGTCTCCGGGGCCTGATGGTCTACATGCCAGGGTACTGAAGGAGGTGGCTCGGGAAATCGTGGATGTGTTGGTGATTATTTTCCAGAGTTCGATAGATTCGGCGTCAGTTCCTGCGGATTGGAAGGTGGCCAATGTTATACCACTTTTTAAGAAAAGTGGGAGAGAGAAAGCAGGAAATTATAGACCAGTTAGTCTGACCTCAGTGGTGGGAAAGATGCTGGAGTCTATTATTAAGGATGAAATTACGGTACATCTGGATAGTAGTAACAGGATAGGTCAGAGTCAGCATGGATTATGAAGGGGAAATCATGCTTGACTAATCTTCTGGAGGATGTAACTCTGCAGATGGATGAGGGAGATCCAGTAGATGTAGTGCACCTGGACTTTTTTTTTAGATTACGTTACAGTGTGGAAACAGGCCCTTCGGCCCAACAAGTCCACACCGACCCGCTGAAGCGCAACCCACCCATACCCCTACATTTACCCCTTACCTAACACTACGGACAATTTGTCATGGCCAATTCACCTGACCGGCACATCTTTGGACTGTGGGAGGAAACCGGAGCACCCGGAGGAAACCCATGCAGACACGGGGAGAATGCGCAATCTCCACACAGACAGTCGCCTGAGGCGGGAATTGAAACCGGGTCTCAGGCGCTGTGAGGCAGCAGTGCTAACCACTGTACCACCGAGTCTTTCAGAAAGCTTTTGATATAGTCCCACATAGGAGGTAAGTGAGCAAAATTAGGGCGCATGGTATTGGGGGCAAAGTACTAACTTAGATTGAAAATTGGTTGGCTGATCGGAAACAAACAGTAGTGATAAATGGCTCCATTTCGGAATGGCAGGCATTGACCAGTGGGATACCGCAGGGATCCCTGCAGGGACTGCAGCTTTTTACAATATATGTTAATGATATAGAAGATGGTATCAGCAATAACATTAGCAAATTTGCTGATGATACAAAGCTGGGTGGCAGGGTGAAATGTGATGAGGATGTTAGGTGATTACAGGGTGACCTGGACAAGTTAGGTGAGTGGGCAGATGGCTGGCAATTGCAGTTTAATGTGATAAGTGTATGGTTATCCACTTTGGTGGCAAGAACAGGAAGGTAGATTACTACGTCAATGGAATCAATTTAGGTGAAGGGGCAGTACAGAGAGATCTGGGTGTTCTTGTACACCAGTCAATGAAAGTAAGCATGCAGGTACGGCAGGTAGTGAAGAAGGCTAATAGCATGCTGGCCTTCATAACAAGAGGGATTGAGTATAGAAGCAAAGAGGTTCTTCTGCAGCTGTAGGCCCTGGTGAGGCCACACCTGGAGTACTGTGTGCAGTTCTGGTCTCTAAATTTGAGGAAAGACATTCTGGCTATTGAGGGAGTGCAGCGTTGATTCACGATGTCAATTCCTGGAATGGTGGGAATACCTTACACTGAAAGACTGGAGCGACTAGACTTGTATACACTTGAGTTTAGAAGACTGAGAGGGGATCTGATAGAGACATATAAGATTATGACAGGACTGGACACTTTGGCAGCAGGAAACATGTTTCCGCTGATGGGTGAGTGCCGAATCAGAGGACGCAGATTAAAAATACGGGGTAGACCATTCAGGACAGAGATGAGGAAACACTTCTTCACCCAGTGAGTGGTGGCTGTGTGGAATGCTCTGCCCCAGAGGGCAGTGGAGGCCCAGTCTCTGGATTCATTTAAGAAAGAGTTGGAGAGAGCTCTCAAAGGTAATGGAATCAAGGGTTATGGAGATACGGCAGGAAGAGGATAATGATTAGGAATGATCAGCCATGATCATATTGTATGGCAGTGCAGGCTCGAAAGGCAGAATGGCCTACTCCTGCACCTTTTGTCTATTGTCTATCGTCTATTGTTGTCACAAGCTTTCAGATGTTAGGAAGGAGGTCTCTGCAGTGTCAACAGGACTGTTTCCCGTCCCCTTTTTCCGATACTGAGGCTGGGGTCAGGTTTTCTGTCCAGGTTAATCCTTTAAGACCTCAGAGCAATTTGACACAATAGAGTGTCTTGTTGGCTGATTCAGAGATCATTGAAAAGTTTTATCCCATGTCTATGTGTCTGCAGTCACAGATAATCATAGATAATCATAGATAACAAACAGCTATAGACCCAGCCTCCAGTCTGACAAGCATCCTTCCACTGAATCCTCTGCTTCCTACCAACAACCCAACTGTGTATCCAATTGGCCAGTTCCCCCAGCATTCCACGCGATGTAACCTTCCTGAGCAGCCTGCCATGTGGAAGCTTTTCAAATGCGTTACTGAAATCCATAGAGACTACGTCTACCGGTCTGTCCTCGTCAACCTTCCTTGTCACTTCATCAAAGAACTCTAACAAATTTGGGAAGCATGATCTCCCACTCACAAGTCTACGCTGACTGTGCCGAATCAAACCCTGTGTAAGTAATGGGTGCAGTCAATGGTATGCTGTCCTTCATTGTAAGATGATTCGAGTAAATAAGTAAAGCCATTTTCCTGCAGTTGTAGAGCCTTGCTGAGAGAGTATTTGAGGCACTCTGTACAGATTTGATCTCCTTTGTAAGGAATGATCTCCTTACCACAGACACAGGTGATGGTAACATGAGGATAGAGTGAAGAAGCTGAGTGTTTAATCTGCAGAGCTGTGAGAGACGAAGAAATGGTGATGCTGAAACACGAGGAGTGGCAGCGATCACTTATTTCCAAAAGAGACATTGACAGGGAGAGAAATTCCATACTTTTCACAGGATTAATTGGTTTGATATATTGTCACGTGTATCTCAATACAGAGAAACACTTTATTTATGAGCAGTGGAGGCAGATCATAGTAAGCATAGCCAGACAGATCAAAGGGTGGAAATAGACTTGGACAGAGTAAGGCATACAGGTTACACTGCACAGGACATGCACTAGACAAGGTCAACATGAACACGGTCAGCATTATTTGAACATAGAGAGTCCATTCAGCAGTCTAACGTGACTATCCTAAGTTTATATGCCTTAATTAACTCTCCCCACGTTATTGTGCAGTCGGCATGTGAGCCCGTACTGAACGCCATGTTGCTTACAATTCCCAACAGCAGCCACAATACCTTCGATCTGAAACAGGTAGCCATTCCCACCAGCTTCCGCCCTGCATAAAGAACACCAGGCTGTTTTCTCAGAGATGGAAGATTCCTTCTTCAGACTTCACACAAGATATGAAGCTTCTCTGCTCACCACTAGAAAACCACGTTTTAGTCCCACGTGTGTATCATAAGCAATGGAGCCATGAGGAACAACGTGGAACAGTCTGTATGTGAAGCCTCTGCTCCACTTGTTCATCATGTTGGAGCATCATTTAGGAGAAACTTAAGACTGCCGATGCTGGAGATCAGAGTTTCCAGCATCTGCAGTCATTGTTTTTACCTAGTTGATTTTAACCCGACTGCGAATCCTCTTGCAAGGATACCTGCCTTGAAGAAGTTTGCCTCCTCGAAGGGCTTTTGCCCGAAACGTCTATTTTACTGCGCCTCTGATGCTGCCTGAACTGCTATGCTCTTCCAGCACCACTAATCCAGGATCAGAGTAGAGCGTCGATTGCTGGAAAAGCACAGCAGGTCAGGCAGCATCCGAGAAGCAGGAGAATCGACGTTGCATGAATAAGACATTCATCAGGAATCAGCATCAATTACCTCATTCTGCCCCCGTGTAAGTGTATTGAGGTGGGAATGGCCTCCTACTGTTCATGTATAAGTAACTCAAGGGGCTGATTGACTTCTTCCTCGTCCGATTGGACAGGGCCAAGGGCCTGACTGGGTTACCCCTGGTTCCTGTTTGATAGCTCGATGTACTGACAAGTGTGATGATGCTGTAGCTTTACGAGGTTATTTTGTCCTGGTTTCTTTTAAGAGAGAGATTGAACGATCGTTACCAAGCTGGTTAGTTAAGACACTTGAGTAACAGCGAGGCATGCCTTAGGTTTATTTTAATGCAGACTGAATGGGTGTGGCCAGCTCTCACAGATAGGATCTCTGGGTTTTGGTTTCTCAGTAACATCAAAAACTATAGCGGTCTCAACAGAGTTGGAAGCTTCAGAGAATGTCTCCTGTCTGCTACTCTCACTGAATTTTCTCTTGATGCTGTCACATTGCATCTGGAACAGACCCTTTATATTTCCTTTAAAATAATAAAACATTAGAAGCAAGGCTATTGCCTTCCAATATTTCGAGGGGCTCTGGTGTGGCCCATCACACTAGACTCCTCTTCCTGAGTAATAGGCTGGAGGCACTGAATGGGTTGTCCCTGTTCTTCTCCAATAGTGTCAATGGGCTGAATGACTTCCTCATATTCCTGTGAAGTGCTGAATGAACTCTTATTTTACTGTGGCAATAGGCAGTGCAGTTACATGAATGTTACTGACACGTTAACAGCACAACTCTCAATGGAGTCTGGGTCTTGCTGCACATGGACACAGACCAGTTCAGGAGCTGAGGGGGGACAAAATGTTCTGAACATTGTGGAATCTTCAGTGACCATCCCCACTTCTGATCTTATTTTGGTGAGGGTGGGGTCGGGAGACATTGATGAAACAGCTGAAGATATTTGTGAAGAGGAAGCTACCCTGAGGATCTCGCACAGAGGTGACCCAGGACTGAGATGATGAACATCTTCCTTTGTGCCATGTTTGACCCCAAACACTGGAGAGTTTATTCTGATTCCCATTAAGTCCAGTTTTGTTAAGCTCCTTGATGTCAACAGAAGGCAACCACTGCCTTGATATCAGGGCGAGTCCACTTTACCTGAACCCTTGTCTCAACCTCTTTTGTTCATATCAATAAACCATGATATAGGAGCAGCAAGTGTTTTCATCAAACAGGTGGGATTCAATGTCAGGATTTCTGTTCTCAAGAGTGTTCGGGGAGTGAGATGACTGAAATTATTTGAAGAGGAGTTAGATGGATATTGATCTGTCAGAGAGGTGAGGGCTATGAGGAATTGGGTATTAAAGACAATTTCAGACCGAGAGCAGATCAGCCACAATCTTAGTGAAGGACAAGGCAGGCTTGGGGAGTGAACGACCTGCCCCTGTTTCTGATGCTCTCACATTCTGTTATTGGAAAGGTAGTGGGTGTTATTTTCATGAATGTTATGTTATTACATATTGCAGTCAGGGAGACCAGAGGATTTTGTGAGCTATCGCTGGGTGAGGTATGTGGGCTGTATTCACAGTGAATCTGGGTCTACAACATGACCAACAAATGGAGCACAAGTTGCAGAGAAGGGAAGCTCTGTAAAGAGAGATGAGGAGCCTCTTTCATAAACAGCCTGGGTTTTCCAATTACATTTCCCAAATCACCTCACATCGTGTGGGACAGTCTTGAAAGGCTGAATAGTCTCCTCTGTTTCTGTGCACCAGGTTATAGGAGTAAGTAGCCTCCAACTGCTTCTGTCTAGCAGGTTTGATGGGCTGAATGGAATACAGAAAAATGGGACTGAAGAGCAGGAGTGGGTCATTAGATACTTTGAGCCTTTTCCACCAGACACTAAGATTGTGGCTGATCAAGTTGGGGTCTCAGCTCCACTTTGCTCTCTATATCCCATTATCCGTGACTCACTTCTCTGTCAAATATTTACCTAATGCAGCTTTCAATCAATGTGAGCATGGAGGCACGATAAACTTCCAGTGAAGAGAATTCCCACTTGAAAGGTCCTTTCAGAATTATTCGTCATCCTTTTTATAGAATCAGAGAGTCGTGCAGAACGGAAACAGACCCGTTAGTCCAACCTGTTCACTCCGATCAGATATCAAACCTGATCCAGTCCCATTTGCCAGCATTTGACCAATATCCCTCCTCTTTCAGATACTTTTTAAATGTGCGATTGTAACTGCCTTCACCACTTCCTCTGACAGCACTTTCCATACACACACCACTCTCTGTGTGTAACATTTACCTTCAGGTCCATTCTAAATCATTCGCCCTCTCCCCTTCAACCTATGCTCTCTTGCTCTGGACTCCCCTACACTGGGGAGCAGAACGTGGCTGTTCAGAATATCTATGCCCCTGATGATTTTATAAATCTCTATAATGTCACCCCTCAACCTCTGACACTCCAGGGAGAAACACCTCACCCTAATCAACCTCTCCCTACAGCTCAAACCTCCAGTTCTGGAACATCTGTGTCTAAATCATTTCTGCAGAAAACCGAGTTGCATGCAGTATTTTTAAAGTGGCCTCACCAACATCCTGTACAGATGCAACATACTATCACAACCCCTATACACAATGCTCTGACTGATTAAGGGAGATGTGCCAAATGTGTTCTGTCCCACTCTGTCTACCTGCGACTCCACGTTCAAGGAACAATGTACCTGCAGCCCTATCCCTTTGTTTCACAACACGCCCCAGGACCTTACCATCAAGTGTATAATTCCTGCCCTGGTTTGCATTCACAAAATTCAAAATCTCGTATTTATCTAAATTAAACTTAATCTGTCACTCTTTGCCCTTTTGTCCCATCTAATTGTGGTCTTGTTGTACTCTGAGATAATCTACTACACTGCCTTTCTGATGTAATCTGTAAACTTAGTAACAATGGCCCCAATATTCACATCTAAATCCTTTACATAAATGATGAAATGCAGTGAACTCAGTACTGATTCTTACAGCACACCGCTGCTCACAAGCCTCCAGTCTGAAAAATACCCCTCTTCCTTCAAGCCAATTGTGACTAGCTTCCTCTCTATCCCATGTGACCGAACCTTACTCATTTGTCTACCAATCAGAATGAAATACTTGCTATGAAGAGGGGCTGAGTAGGTTAGGTTTATTTTCACTGGAAAAAAAGAGATTGAGGGGGGACTTGATTGAGGTTTACAAAATCATGAAGGGTATAGACAGAGACAAGCTTTTTCCCAGAGTGAAGGATTCAATAACGAGAAGTCGTGCATTCAAGATGAGAGGTGGAAAGTTTAAGGGGGATACACACGGTAAGTACTTCACACAGAAGGTGGTGGGCATTTTGAACGTGTTGCTAGCAGAGGTGGTAGAGGCAGACACGGTAGATTCATTTAAGAAGAGTCTGGACAGATGCATGAGTAGGTGGGAGCAGAGGGGTACATATGCTTAGGAATTGACCGACAGATTTAGACAGTACATTTGGATCGGCTCAGGCTTGGAGGGCTGGAGGGCCTGTTCCTGGGCTGTAAATTTTCTTTGCTCTTTGTTCTTTAAATGAACACCTTGCTGAGGTCCATATAGACAATATCTACCAAACTGCCTTCATCAATCTTCTTTGTCACCTCTTCAAAAAACTCAACCGATTTAATGAGACATGATTTCCCATGCAGAAAGCCATGTTGTCTACCCCGATCAGCCCTTGCCTTCCCAAATGTATGTAAATGCTATCCCTCAGAATCCCCTCCAACAATTTACCCACCACTGACGTCAGGCTCACCCGTCTATAGTTCCCCGGCTTTTGGGTCACTGTTTCCTTTTCTAGTCCCACTCTTCCACTGCTCACAACAAATGTTAAATATAACCAGGTTGGTGAGATGGCCGATGATATCGGTCTCACACTGGGTCAGGGTCAGTTTTAGGAACAAGTCAGGCTAGTTACTTTAATCTGCTAAAACAACACGTTTATGATCCAGGGCAATGTTACTCAAACTATGATGGAAAGATGAATGGCAAACTGTTTGAGTATTGCAAATATATAATCAATAGCTTGGAGAGGGTGGACGCTAGGAAATTGTTTCCGCTAGGCGAGGAAACTAGGACCCGTGAACACAGCCTTAGAATTAGAGGGGGTCGATTCAGAACAGAAATGCGGAGACATTTCTTCAGCCAGAGAGTGGTGGGCCTGTGGAATTCATTGCCGCAGAGTGCAGTGGAGGCCGGGACACTAAATGTCTTCAAGGCAGAGATTGATAAATTATTGATGTCACAAGGAATTAAGGGCTACGGGGAGAATGCGGGTAAGTGGAGTTCAAATGCCCATCAGCCATGATTGAATGGCGGAGTGGAATCGATGGGCCGAATGGCCTTACTTCCGCTCCTATGTCTTATGGTCTTATGGTCTAATGGTCTAGTACTTCCCTTTCTAAACACACACACACACGCACACACAAACACACAAACACAAACACATGCATACACACACACAGACAGATTAACAAAATTTCTGCAATTTTAATTTGAAAGAACTTTGTCCAGATATTAATGGAACTCATGACAAAAGTAAAAATTGAGGTTGTCTAAAACATTTTTCTGCTTCTGAAGATATTGTACTCATATAGCTGCTAGCAATGGGATTCCATCCTGGGAGAGTTAGATTTGGCTGCATTCCCTTTGCTTTAGGCAGTGAGTAGATTCCAATGAATTATGGTCAGGGAGCACCCAATGGGTAGTACGGTGGTTAGCACTGCTGCCTCACAGCACCAGGGACTTGGGTTCGATTACAGCCTTGGGTGACTGTCGGTGTGGAGCTTACACATTCTCCACTTTCCTGTGTGAGCTTCTAATGGGTGATCCAGTTTCCTACCACAGCTCAAACTGTGTAGGTTTGGTGGATTGGTCATGCTAAATTGTCTGTAGTGTTCAGGGAATTCTAGGTTAGGCGCATTAGTCAGGGGCAAATATAGGGGAATGGGTTGGGAAGGTTGGTATGGATTTGTTGGGCCGAAGGGCCTGTTTCAACACTGCGGGGATTCTATAAAAATAAGAATGGTAATGATGACTGTAGAGTTTGTTTTAGCTTGCACACATTGCTGTGGTGAGGGACACTGAAGGAGGGAGAGTGCAATAGGCCGTTCCTTCTCAGGAGGATTGCATTTTCTTCCTCTCTGAGTTGAATCACATAAAAATATCATCCTTTCCCAAACTGGACCCCATGTGAGGTCTCCTTGTACATTGTCGAACTATGTCTCCATCACATTCCCTGTTCCATGTAGGTGAATCATTGCTACTGTCATACACAGAGCCATATCCTTAACAGAAAATGGTCTCGATCAATTTGAAATATGTTTACATTGCCCTGCGTCATGAAAAAAATAAAATATTTAATGTATTGAGAATACCTGTGTTAAAATGAATGCATTTTTTTAACAAATACAGAAATTGCTGGTAAAGCTCGGCAGGTCTGTCAGTACCCAGATGCCTTTTACATGCTGCATTTTGTGGGCGGCACGGTGGCACAGTGGTTAGCACTGCTGCCTCACAGCGCCAGAGACCTGGGTTCAATTCCCGCCTCAGGCGACTGTCAGTGTGGAGTTTGCACATTCTCCCCGTGTCTGCGTGGATTTCCTTCGGGTGCTCTGGTTTCCTCCCACAGTCCAAAAATGTGCAGGTTAGATGAATTGGCCGTGCTAAATTGCCTGTAGTGTTCGGTACAGGGGTAAATGTAGGGGAATGGGTATGGGTGGGTGCGCTTCGGCGGGGCGGTGTGGACTTGTTGGGCCGAAGGGCCTGTTTCCACACTGTAAGTAATCTGTAAAGTTGTACCAGCCTCCACCACTTCCTCTGGCAGCTCATTCCATACACACACCACTCTCTGTGTGAAAAGGTGCCCTTTAGGTCTCATCAAACTTTTCCCCTCTCACTTTCAAACAATGCCCTCTAGTTTTGGACGCCCCAAACTGGGGTAAAACCCTGACTACTCACCCTATCCAGGACCGTTCCGATTTTATAAATCTTTACTGCTGCGAAATGTGACTTCAATCAACACGAATAACTGGACTTTCAGTCATCCTGGGCCTAAATTCTGAAATTGCAATACTGACACCTCTTCCTTCTCCATCAAGTCACAATTTTAAATCCATTTTAATCAGTTTGTTCAGATGTATCATGAGACACATCTGTGGGCTTTACACCCAGACCTTTGTGGCCAGAGGTAGGGACACTAGCAATACCCATAAAGCTGTAACAGTATTCTCCTGTGTGTTTGCTCATCAGCCTGGTTTGACATGCTGTGTCATACCTCTGCAACAGGCAGGACTTAAATCCAGGCCTTCTAGTCTAGAGCTAGGAATGCTACCACACAAGTTCAGGAATTGGAATCAAATCCAGAGTTCTGGCTCAGAGGCAGGTACACTACCCACTACACTACCATACCCAGATTTTGGGTTATATGTTATGCCCACTTTCAGCTCGATGTGGATTTATTACAATCAGTTTACCATTACTGAACTACACAAAACACTTTGTATTGTTAAGCAAATGCAAGATATTTGTCTCAACTGTAGGATGTTGAGTGTACGTGCTGTGCCATCGAAATTAACTATGACCATCTTTAATCGCTATTATCTGTAGTCTGGAATATTAGGGAAAGAAATCCTGCAGCCACACTCTGCCCAATGAAGGGTCTCAAATGGATATTTATTACTGAACAGCAGAGACGAAGGAAGAGCTTAATTTCTGGTCCCACAACACCGATCACTCTTAACCAACTCTAACGTGCGACTCCCCTCTTCCTGGCCGGTGATTACTGTCCAGCCTCTCCTCTCCACTGACTGTGTCAGCAATCTGTCCCTCCTCCCTCTAACCACACAAGGCAAACCAAGCTCAGGGTCTTTGTGAAAATCAAGGCCGGAGTGTGCAAGCATCCTGGAGAGGGATGGGCATTTTAAAATTGAAGGGGGAGGGGGAGGTGGCAGTAATACCACACACTGGGCTGAGGGGTAGCAGATGGAGTTTTAATTGTATTTGGTAAATCAAAGAAGAGCAGGACCAATACAATTAAAAGTAGAGCCTTTGGCAATGTTGTAGAACAGAGACCTAGGCCCTCAGGTATAATTCTTTAAAATTTGCATCTCATATAGATAGCGTGTTTAAGAATGTGTTTAACACACTTGTCTTCATCGGTCAGACCTTTGAGTATCGGAATTGGGACGTCATGTTGAGGATGTACAGGACATTGGTGAGACCTCTTCTGGAATACTGTGTTCAGTCTGGTCATCCTGCCCGCTCATTCCATAGGCACACCACCCTCTGGGTGAAAAAGCTGCCCCTTATGTCACTTTAATATTTCCCCTCTCACTTTAAGCCCATATCCTCTAGTTTTGGTCTCCCCGTACCTTAGAAAACACATTGACTATTCACTTTGATATTACTGACCTTGATATTCTTAAGCTGGAGAGGGTTCAGAAGAGATTAACCTGGATGTTGCTGGGAAAGGAGGGAGTGAGCTTATAAGGAGAGGCTGGATCTTTTTTCACTGAAGAATATGAGATTCTGCGGTAACTTCACACAGGTTTATAAAATAATGAGGGGTACAGATAAGCTGAAGGGCTGATGTCTTTTCCCTAGAGTTGGGGATTCAAAACTGAGGGATAATTAAGGTGCAAGGAAAAAGATTTACAAAAGTCATGAGAGGTAATTATGTTAGACAGAATCTGGCTTGGGTGTGGAATGAACTTCCAGAGGAAGTGGTGAAAGCGGGGACAGTTACAACATTTAAAGGACATTTAGATCAGTCCATGGATAAGACATCAGTTTGGATGGTGCTGTGAGCAGCTGCCCTCTCCCTCGCCCTCTCTGAATGAATCCCTGTTGGTATTCACCCTCTGCCAATGTCTGTGCAGTGGCGTGGGGAGGCCAGCAGAGGGTGGCATTGCATTACTTTAAACACCACAGAGACTGCCAGACCTGCCCCACACAGAGACACACAGATACACACACAGCAATTGTTAGGACACAACATTGAGCTCATCTGGTAATTTAAACTAAACATAAAGAAATGCTCAATTTGCCTTGTAAACTGGTAAAATATGAGGGACAGAGAACTCCCAAATTCCACTGTTTAAATAAAAATACCAATTTTTTTTTTTAACCCTGAAACTGAACATTTTACATCAACTATTCACAACTCGGAGACCTCATTTCTCTTAATTGCTTATTACCCTACTCCAACTCTACAGCAATATACTGTTTCAAAAAGACACTTATTAACATTACATAAACGTAATTTCAAAACCACACAGCAGCTGACCTCACACCAATATCACTTTTTCCCAACTTTCCTGGGAAGCCTGTCTCATGTTACAGGATGCTATCCAAGTGTTTACATTTCAGCATTCTGTAATCTGGGAACACATCATTCCATGACACTGTCTCTCAGTCTCCCCCTCTCTGTCTATACCCCAACCCCTCCCATGTGGTGATATTTAAACTGATTTCCCCGCCACCTCTCTGTGGCAGTGATGTTCACACCCACAGCACCCCCTGGTCAGGGCACAATGGAGATAGGGAGCTGTAAATGGGTGGGAGCTGCACATCCCGTCACTTCCAGCATGGGCTGCAAGTTTCCCCACGCTGGGCAGTGATTTATCACAGTGTTACTGAGCAATGCACTGGTGTGATGTACACAGCTCTACATGCTGGGAGGGTAACTGCTCCTGGGTTACAGATCAATGTACTGGGGTGGGGTACACAGTCCTACATGTTGGGAGGGTAACTGCTCCAGGGTTACAGATCAATGTACTGGGGTGGGGTACACAGTCCTACATGCTGAGAGGGTCACTGCTCCTGGCTTATAGATTAATTCACGGGTGATCACTGCGCAGGTCGCTGTGGTGGTCAGACTATCTGGTTGAGTTTTATAGATAACGCACTGCTGTGATCTAAACAGCTCACTGCCCTGGACAGATATATGGTCTGGGTTCATAGACCAATGCCCTGATCTGATCTGCGCAGTGTTCCACTCTGGACAGATCGCTGGATTGCATTGATCAGTGTAATGGATGAATCTGGACAGATTGCTGGGTTGTACTGAGCAGGACACTGGCCTGGTCTGCACAGTGTTCCACAGTGAACTGATATCCCCTCTGGGTTGATGGTATCTGGGCTGGTTCTGTGAGGTGGATTGAGAATGTGGTATATCTAACCCTTTCAGCTGATCTGGCAATGCCTTTAGTTCCCATTCCTGTGATTGGACCCTCCGTCTCTCACCCCATTAATGTTACAGTGTTCCCAGGGACAGTACATCATGTTGGTGGGGTGGGTAGGGGGGAAAGGTGATGGACAGGTCAAGGAGTTCCCCGGAACGTTCTGTCCCCAACATTCCATAACTGCCATTCCCCAGAACGTTCTGTCCCCAACATTCCATAACTGCCATTCCCCGGAACGTTCTGTCCCCAACATTCCATAACTGACATTTCCCGGAACGTTCTGTCCCCGACATTCTATAACCGACATTCCCCGGAACGTTCTGTCCCCAACATTCTATAACCGACATTCCCCGGAACGTTCTGTCCCCAACATTCTATAACCGACATTCCCCGGAACGTTCTGTCCCCAACATTCTATAACTGACATTCCCCGGAACGTTCTGTCCCTGACATTCTATAACTGACATTCCCCGGAACGTTCTGTCCCCAACATTCTATAACCGACATTCCCCGGAACGTTCTGACCCTGACATTCTATAACTGACATTCCCCGGAACGTTCTGTCCCCGACATTCTATAACTGACATTCCCCGGAACGTTCTGACCCTGACATTCTATAACTGACATTCCCCGGAACGTTCTGTCCCTGACATTGTTTGTGAACGGCCGGACGTCAGTGAATTGAACAAACGATAAGATCCCGAGGGAAGAGATCCCGTTCCAGGGAGAAGGAGACACTGTTCCGAAGACCCCTCAGGCAGTTAAAGGGGTGAATACGTTTTCCCTGCGTTTACATTTCTCCACGACACAGGATCGACCACAATTTAGACCAAAATACAGAAATTCCCAAACTCCGTTTGTCTTCAGGAAACTGGGAGAGAATCCTTCAGGACAGCAACATCCCCACCCTCCGTATTAGGAACTAGGAAGGAGTGACCTGTGTCTGCTCTCGAGTGATCGAGTGTGTGGGAATGTTCTAGAAACCATCTGTCCTTATGGATGTGTCTCTGTGTGATTGGGGAGGGAGGGTTTCTTGTGGTTTATGTCACATTTTTGTCAGTAATTCCGACCTTCCCATTTGTTATTCCAGCTCTAATTATTTTAATAAATCCCTGAATACAGGGACACATTTGAAAATCTCACTGGGTCCCTGATCAAACGGGTCCCTTTGCCTCCAGGCTGATGGATAATGGGTTTGTTTTCCTTCCTCACAGTTAACGTAGTGACCATCTACGTCCTGCTTTATAAAGATTGTGGATTGTCTCCATGTGTCAGACGTTACCTGGGGGCCATGGCAGCGGCGGATCTCCTGGTCATTATCCTCGACCTGATCCTGAGACACATTCCCGTTGTTTATCGGAAACAATTTTATTTCCTGAGGAAGTCCGTCCCCGTGTGTAATATCCACGCCGTCCTGCTTTATGCAGCCACTGACTGCTCTGTCTGGTTCACCGTCACTTTCACCTTTGATCGGTTTGTGGCCATTTGTTGCCAGAAGCTGAAAAGTAAATATTGCAGTGAGAAAACGGCGGCTGTGGTTCTGGGAGCAGTGACTGTGATGAGCTGTTTAAAGAACATTTCCTGGTATTTTATGCTCACGGCTCGGTATCGGCTGGTGAACGACCCCTGCTTTTGTGATGGAACAGTCGCTGTTCTATTCTCCAGTGTCTGGGTCACAATCGAGTTCCTCCACCACATTCTAACCCCGTGTGTCCCATTTCTCCTGGTTCTGCTGCTCAATGTTCTCACCGTCAGACACATTTTAGTGACCAGCAGAGCCCGCAGGAGACTCCGCGCTCACACCAATGGGAACGCTCAGTCTGACACTGAAATGAGAAACCGAAAAAAATCCATCATTTTACTGTTTGTGATCTCGGCCAATTTCATCCTGTTATGGTCAACGTTAATGGTGTATTCTTTATGGAGACGGATGTGGTGGATTGGGTATGACTCTGTGTATCTCCATCGCTTTGTGCTGGAATTGGGCTTCATGCTGCAGCTCCTCAGTTGCTGCACAAACACCGCGATTTATGCCGTGACCCAGACTAAGTTCAGGCAGCAGCTGAAGAATGTGCTGAAATATCCCTTCACCCAGATCCATCCATCCATCAAATTCCCGCATTAATCAATCCATCCGGGATTTTCTGATTTCAGTTCAGTGTTTCAGTGATGGGGCAGCCTGTCGCTATGGTAACAGACTGAGGGTAGCGCTGGGATGTCCATCCTTATCCCACAGGGTGGTTACAGGGAAACATTTCAATGTTTCTCACAACTCAGGGGCCAGTGAGAAAAGGCACCATCCCATTGACTGTATCCATCACTTCCATTTGTAACCAATAAAAATGTTGATTAAAGCGTGCCGAGCAGCAGAGTGACCGATGTTGTTGGGTGTCTTTGTGTTGGAGAAGCTGAGCTGGAGAGAGACAGACTCAGCCCCAAGTCCTGGTCCTCAGGGAAGGGGAGGGCACCGCGCCCTGAGCTCAGGAGCTGGATTTAAATCCCTCTGTCCCCCCCCCCCCCTACTCCAGCCTGGCCTCCCCATTTCCTCTCCCCGACTCTTCCTCCTCAATTCTCTCCCTCTCTCTCTCTTTCTGCACTCAGTCTCTCTCACCACCTCTCCCTTTCACTCTCTCTGGTCCCCTCTCAGACACCCCCCCCCAACCCCGGATTCTCCACCTGCCTCCACTATTCTTTCTGCCTCACTCTGCTCCTCTCTCTCTCACACCCCAACATGAGTTTATCCACCTGCCTCCATTCTTCTCTCTCCCCCTCACCCGCACTCTCTCTCTCCTGCCATCTCTGTCTCCCTCCCGCAATTCCGTCTCTACCCCAATTTCCCCACTTCCCACATCTCTCAATCATCTCACCCCCACCCCCCACACGCAGCCTCACCACAAACACCCAGTCTCTAGGTCAGAGGGAGAGGGAAGGACCAGGGAGACAGAGTGTGTCAGAGAGAGAGGAAGGGCAGGACAGGAGGGAGAGAGATTGAGTCAGAGAGAAACGGAGGGAAGTGGGGAGAGAGAGAGAGACACCGAGGGAGGGGGATCGAGAGTGGGAGAAGATGGAGAGAGAGCGAAGGAGCAGGGAGAGACAGAGGGAGAGAGAGAGGGAAGGGAGAGATAAGGTGAGGGAGGGAGAGAGAGAAATAGGGGAGGACATAATGAGAGAGGGGTCAGAGAGAGGGGGGACAGAGAGAGGGGGACAGAGAGAGGGGGGACGGAAAAGGGGGGAGATAGATAGTGCGACAGAGAGAGGGGCACAGAGAGTGGGCTACAGAGTGGGGGGAGAGAGGGGGTCAGAGAGAGGGGGACAGAGAGTGGGGGATGGAGAGAGTGGGGGACAGAGAGAGAGGGGGGGACAGAGAGAGAGGGGGCAGAGAGAGAGGGAGCAGGGAGAGGGCGACAGAGGGGGGCAGAGAGCGGGGGAGAGATCGACGGGACTGAGAGAGGGGGACAGAGAGAGTGGGGGAGAGAGAGAGACAGGGGACAGAGAGAAGGGGGGACAGAGAGATGGTGACAGAGAGATGGTGACAGAGAGAAGGGGACAGAGAGAGGGGTACAGAGTGGGAGAGAGAGAGGGGGACAGAGAGAGGGGTACAGAGAGAGGGGACAGAGAGAGGGCGACAGAGTGCGGGTCAGACAGCGGGGGGGGAGAGAGAGAGAGGGGACAGAGAGAGGGGGACAGAGAGAGGGGGACAGAGAGAGGGGGACAGAGAGAGGGGAAGATAGAGGGGACAGAGAGAGGGGGACAGAGAGTGGGGGACAGAGAGAGTACAGAGTGGGGGGGAGAGAGGAGGTCAGAGAGAGGGGGACAGAGAGTGTGGGGATGGAGAGACTGGGGGACAGAGAGAGTGGGGGACAGAGAGAGTGGGACAGAGAGTGGGGGCAGAGAGAGGGCGACAGAGTGGGGGTCAGACAGCGGGGTTGAGAGAGAGAGGGGACAGAGAGAGGGGGGCAGAGAGAGGGGAAGATAGAGGGGACAGAGAGAGGGGGACAGAGAGTGGGGGACAGAGAGGGTACAGAGTGGGGGGGAGAGAGGAGGTCAGAGAGAGGGGGACAGAGAGTGTGGGGATGGAGAGACTGGGGACAGAGAGAGTGGGGGACAGAGAGAGTGGGTCAGAGAGTGGGGGCAGAGAGAGGGCGACAGAGTGGGGGTCAGACAGCGGGGTTGAGAGAGAGAGGGGACAGAGAGAGGGGGACAGAGAGAGAGCGGGAGATAGAGGGGACAGAGAGAGGGGGACAGAGAGAGGGAAAGATAGAGGGGACAGAGAGAGGGGGACAGAGAGTGGGGGACAGAGAGAGAGGGGACAGAGAGAGAGGTGTAGAGAGAGAGGGACAGAGAGAGAGGGGGCAGAGAGAGAGGGAGCAGGGAGAGGGCGACAGAGGGGGGCAGAGAGCGGGGCAGAGATCGACGGGACAGAGAGAGGGGGACAGAGAGAGTGGGGGAGAGAGAGAGACAGGGGACAGAGAGAAGGGGGGACAGAGAGATGGTGACAGAGAGATGGTGACAGAGAGAAGGGGACAGAGAGAGGGGTACAGAGTGGGAGAGAGAGAGGGGGACAGAGAGAGGGGGACAGAGAGAGGGGGACAGAGAGAGGGGGACAGAGAGAGGGGAAGATAGAGGGGACAGAGAGAGGGGGACAGAGAGTGGGGGACAGAGAGGGTACAGAGTGGGGGGGAGAGAGGAGGTCAGAGAGAGGGGGACAGAGAGTGTGGGGATGGAGAGACTGGGGGACAGAGAGAGTGGGGGACAGAGAGAGTGGGATAGAGAGTGGGGGCAGAGAGAGGGCGACAGAGTGGGGGTCAGACAGCGGGGTTGAGAGAGAGAGGGAACAGAGAGAGGGGGACAGAGAGAGAGGGGGAGATAGAGGGGACAGAGAGAGGGGGACAGAGAGAGGGAAAAATAGAGGGGACAGAGAGAGGGGGACAGAGAGTGGGGGACAGAGAGAGAGGGGACAGAGAGAGAGAGGTGTAGAGAGAGAGGGACAGAGAGAGAGGGGGCAGAGAGAGAGGGAGCAGGGAGAGGGCGACAGAGGGGGGCAGAGAGCGGGGGAGAGATCGACGGGACAGAGAGAGGGGGACAGAGAGAGTGGGGGAGAGAGAGAGACAGGGGACAGAGAGAAGGGGGGACAGAGAGATGGTGACAGAGAGATGGTGACAGAGAGAAGGGGACAGAGAGAGGGGTACAGAGTGGGAGAGAGAAAGGGGGACAGAGAGAGGGGTACAGAGAGAGGGGACAGAGAGAGGGCGACAGAGTGGGGGTCAGACAGCGGGGGGGAGAGAGAGAGAGAGGGGACAGAGAGAGGGGGACAGAGAGAGGGAGACAGAGAGAGGGGGACAGAGAGAGGGGAAGATAGAGGGGACAGAGAGAGGGGGACAGAGAGTGGGGGACAGAGAGGGTACAGAGTGGGGGGGAGAGAGGAGGTCAGAGAGAGGGGGACAGAGAGTGTGGGGATGGAGAGACTGGGGGACAGAGAGTGTGGGGACAGAGAGAGTGGGACAGAGAGTGGGGGCAGAGAGAGAGGGGGGCAGAGAGAGAGGGGGTCAGAGACAGAGGGGGTCAGAGAGAGAGGGGCAGAGAGAGAGAGAGGGGGGCAGAGGGGGAGACAGAGAGAGTGGGGGACAGAGAGAGGGGCAGAGAGAGAGGGGGTCAGAGGGGGGGACAGAGAGAGAGGGGGACAGAGAGAGGGGGAACAGAGAAAGGAGGAACAGAGAGAAGGGGGGATAGAGAGACGGTGACAGAGAGGGGGGGCAGAGAGAGGGAGACAGAGAGAGGGGGACAGAGAGAGAGAGGGGGACAGAGAGAGGGGGACAGAGAGTGGGGGACAGAGAGAGAGGGGACAGAGAGAGAGAGGTGTAGAGAGAGAGGGACAGAGAGAGAGAGTGGGACAGAGAGAGAGGGACAGAGAGAGGGGGTCAGAGAGAGGGCGACAGAGAGGGGTGGAACAGAGAGAGCGGGACAAAGAGAGAGGGGGACAGAGAGAGAGGGTACAGAGAGAGAGGGGGACAGAGAGTGGGTACAGAGAGAGAGGGGAACAGAAAGAGAGGGGCAGAGAGAGAGGGGGGCAGAGAGAGAGGGGGTCAGAGACAGAGGGGGTCAGAGAGAGAGGGGCAGAGAGAGAGAGAGGGGGGCAGAGGGGGAGACAGAGAGAGTGGGGGACAGAGAGAGGGGCAGAGAGAGAGGGGGTCAGAGGGGGGGACAGAGAGAGAGGGGGACAGAGAGAGGGGGAACAGAGAAAGGAGGAACAGAGAGAAGGGGGGATAGAGAGACGGTGACAGAGAGGGGGGGCAGAGAGAGGGAGACAGAGAGAGGGGGACAGAGAGAGAGAGAGGGGGACAGAGAGAGGGGTCGGGTGGCAGAGAGAGTGGGGGCAGAGAGATGGCAACAGAGAGGGGGTCAGACAGCGGGCGGGAGAGAGAGAGGGGACAGAGAGAGGGAGGCAGAGAGAGAGGAGGACAGAGAGAGGGAGGTACAGAGAGAGAGGATGCAGAGAGAGGGCAACATAGAGGGGGTCAGAGAGCGGGGGAGAGAGAGAGGATCAGAGAGAGGGGGACAGAGAGAGAGGGAAGAGAGCGAGGGGGACAGAGAGAGAGGGGGACAGAGAGAGAGGGGGACAGAGAGACGGTGACAGAGAGAGGGACGACAGCGAGAGAGGGGGACAGTGAGGTGGTACAGGGAGAGGTGGGTGTGAGAGAGGGGGTCAGAGAGAGGGCGACAGAGAGAGGGCGACAGCGAGAGAGGGTAACAGAGAGAGGGGGACAGGGAGCGGGGGAGATAGAGGGGGTCAGAGAGAGAGAGGGGGACAGAGAGAGTGGGGGTCAGAGAGAGGGCAACAGAAAGCGGGGGACAGAGAGTGGGGGAGATAGAGGGAGTCAGAGAGAGAGGGAGGACAGAGAGAGGGGGGACAGAGAGAGGGGGGACAGAGAGAGGGGACAGAGAGAGGGGGAACAGAGAAAGGGGGAACAGAGAGAAGGGGGATAGTAAGACGGTGACAGGGGGGGCAGAGAGAGGGAGACAGAGAGAGGGGTACAGAGTGGGGGAGAGAGAGGGAGTCAGAGAGAGGGGGACAGAGAGTGGGGGGGCAGAGAGAGTGGGGGCAGAGAGAGAGGGGGCAGAGAGAAAGGGTGAGTGAGAGGGGGTCAGAGAGCGGGAGAGAGAGAGAGGGGGCAGTGAGAGAGGGGGCAGGGAGAGAGGGTGACAGAGAGGGGGTCAAAGAGCGGGAGAGAGATAGAGGGGACAGAGAGAGGGGGGGACAGAGATGGGGGCAGAGAGAGGCGGGACAGAGAGAGAGGGGGAACAGAGAGAGGGGGGCAGATAGAGGGGGGACAGAGAGGGGGTACAGAGAGAGGGGGGAACAGAGAGAGGGGGGACAGAGAGAGAGGGGGTGCAGAGAGAGGAGGACAGAGAGAGGGGACAGAGAGAGGGGGACAGAGAGCGGGAGAGAGGGGACAGTGAGAAGGGGATAGAGAGAAGGGACAGAGAGAGGGGTCGGGGGGGCAGAGAGAGTGGGACAGAGAGAGTGGGACAGAGAGAGGGGCGACAGCGAGAGAGGGGGACAGAGAGATGGGGGGCAGAGAGAGAGAGGGGGCAGAGAGACGGCGACAGAGAGAGGGGCGACAGAGAGTGCAGGCGACAGAGAGGGGTCAGAGAGCGGGAAGAGAGAGAGGGGGACAGAGAGGGAGGGGACAGAGAGAGGGGGACAGAGAGAGGGGGGGACAGAGAGAGGGGGACAGAGAGAGGGGGGAACAGAGATGGGGGGCAGAGAGAGGCGGGACAGAGAGAGGGGGAACAGAGAGAGGGGGGCAGATAGAGGGGGGACAGAGAGGGGGTACAGAGAGAGGGGGGAACAGAGAGAGGGGGGACAGAGAGAGAGGGGGTACAGAGAGAGGAGGACAGAGAGAGGGGGACAGAGAGAGGGGGACAGAGAGCGGGAGAGAGGGGACAGTGAGAAGGGGATAGAGAGAGGGGGACAGAGAGAGAGGGGAGAGAGAGAGGGGGACAGAGAGAGAGGGGGACAGAGAGAGGGGGGGACAGAGAGACGGTGACAGAGAGAGGGACGACAGCGAGAGAGGGGGACAGTGAGGTGGTACAGGGAGAGGCGGGTGTGAGAGAGGGGGTCAGAGACAGGGCGACAGAGAGAGGGTGACAGCGAGAGAGGGTAACAGAGAGAGGGGGGACAGGGAGCGGGGGAGATAGAGGGGTTCAGAGAGAGAGAGGGGGACAGAGAGAGTGGGGGTCAGAGAGAGGGAGACAGAGAGAGGGGTACAGAGTGGGGGAGAGAGAGGGAGTCAGAGAGAGGGGGACAGAGAGTGGGGGGGCAGAGAGAGTGGGGGCAGAGAGAGAGGGGGCAGAGAGAAAGGGTGACTGAGAGGGGGTCAGAGAGCGGGAGAGAGAGGGGGGGCAGTGAGAGAGGGGGCAGGGAGAGAGGGTGACAGAGAGGGGGTCAAAGAGCGGGAGAGAGAGAGGGGACAGAGAGAGGGGGGAACAGAGAGAGGGGGGCAGATAGAGGGGGGACAGAGAGGGGGTACAGAGAGAGGGGGGAACAGAGAGAGGGGGGACAGAGAGAGAGGGGGTACAGAGAGAGGAGGACAGAGAGAGGGGGACAGAGAGCGGGAGAGAGGGGACAGTGAGAAGGGGATAGAGAGAAGGGACAGAGAGAGGGGTCGGGGGGGCAGAGAGAGTGGGACAGAGAGAGTGGGACGGAGAGAGGTTACAGAGAGAGAGCGGGACAGAAAGAGAGGGTACAGAGAGAGGGGGCAGAGAGAGAGGGGGTCAGAGAGAGAGGTGCAGAGAGAGAGGGGGACAGTGAGAGAGGAGGACAGAGAGAGAGGGCAGAGAGAGAGAGGGGGGCGGGGGGGGACAGAGAGAGTGGGGGACAGAGAGACGGGGACAGAGAGAGGGGGAACAGAGAAAGGGGGAACAGAGAGAAGGGGGATAGAGAGACGGTGACAGGGGGGGCAGAGAGAGGGAGACAGAGAGAGGGGGACAGGGAGAGAGGGGTACAGAGAGAGTGCGACAGAGAGAGGGGGGTCAGAGAGAGGGCGACAGAGAGGGGTGGAACAGAGAGAGCGGGACAAAGAGAGAGGGGGACAGAGAGAGAGGGTACAGAGAGAGAGGGGGACAGAGAGAGGTTACAGAGAGAGAGCGGGACAGAAAGAGAGGGTACAGAGAGAGGGGGCAGAGAGAGAGGGGGTCAGAGAGAGAGGTGCAGAGAGAGAGGGGGACAGTGAGAGAGAAGGACAGAGAGAGAGGGCAGAGAGAGAGAGGGGGGCGTGGGGGGGGACAGAGAGAGTGGGGGACAGAGAGACGGGGACAGAGAGAGGGGGAACAGAGAAAGGGGGAACAGAGAGAAGGGGGGATAGAGAGACGGTGACAGGGGGGGCAGAGAGAGGGAGACAGAGAGAGTGGGACAGAGAGAGAGAGGGGGACAGAGAGAGGGGTCGGGGGCAGCGAGAGTGGGGGCAGAGACAGGGCAACAGAGAGGGGGTCAGAGAGCGGGGGAGAGAGAGAGGGGGACAGTGAGGTGGTACAGGGAGAGGCGGGTGTGAGAGAGTGGGGGTCAGAGAGAGGGCGACAGAGAGAGGGCGACAGCGAGAGAGGGTAACAGAGAGAGGGGGGACAGAGAGCGGGGGAGATAGAGGGGTTCAGAGAGAGAGAGGGGGACAGAGAGAGTGGGGGTCAGAGAGAGGGCAACAGAGAGCGGGGGACAGAGAGTGGGGGAGATAGAGGGGGTCAGAGAGAGGGGGACAGAGAGTGGGGGGGCAGAGAGGGGGGACAGAGGGAGGGGGGGAAAGAGAGAGGGGGAACAGAGAAAGGGGGAACAGAGAGAAGGGGGAATAGAAAGACGGTGACAGAGAGGGGAGGCAGAGAGAGGGAGACAGAGAGAGGGGTACAGAGTGGGGGAGAGAGAGGGGGTCAGAGAGAGGGGGACAGAGAGTGGGGGGGCAGAGAGGGTGGCAGAGAGAGTAGGGTCAGAGAGAGAGGGGGCAGAGAGAAAGGGTGACAGAGAGTAGGTCAGAGAGCGGGAGAGAGAGAGAGAGGGGACAGAGAGAGAGGGGGTCAGAGAGAGAGGGGGACAGAGAGAGTGGGGGTCAGAGAGAGGGCGACAGAGAGCAGGGGACAGAGAGTGGGGGAGATGGAGGGGGTCAGAGAGAGAGGGGGGACAGAGAGAGGGGGGACAGAGAGAGGGGGGACAGAGAGAGGGGTACAGAGAGAGGGGGAACAGCAAAAGGGGGAACAGAGAGAAGGGGGATAGAAAGACGGTGACAGAGAGGGGGTGCAGAGAGAGGGAGACAGAGAGAGGGGTACAGAGTGGGGGAGAGAGAGGGGGTCAGAGAGAGGGGTTCAGAGAGTGGGGGGACAGAGAGTGGGGGCAGAGAGAGTGGGGGCAGAGAGAGAGGGGGCAGAGAGAAAGGGTGACTGAGAGGGGGTCAGAGAGCGGGAGAGAGAGAGGGGGCAGTGAGAGGGGGACAGAGAGAGGGGGACAGAGAGGGGTACGGGGGTGAGAGAGAGGGGGACAGAGAGAGGGGGGCAGAGAGAGAGGGGGCAGAGAGAGAGGGGGCAGAGAGAGAGGGCAGAAAGAGAGGATGACAGAGAAGGGGTTAGAGAGCGGGAGATAGAGAGAGGGGGCAGTGAGATGGGGATAGAGAGAGGGGGACAGAGAGAGAGGGGGCAGGGAGAGGGTGACAAAGAGGGGGTCAAAGAGCGGGGGAGAGAGAGAGGGGACAGAGAGAGGGGGATAGAGAGAGGGGAACAGAGAGAGAGAAGGGACAGAGAGAGGGGTCGGGGGGGCAGAGAGAGTGGGACAGAGAGAGGGGCGACAGCGAGAGAGGGCAACAGAGAGGGGGGGACAGGGAGCGGGGGAGATAGAGGGGGTCAGAGAGAGAGGGGGTCAGAGAGAGAGAGAGGGGGACAGAGAGAGTGGGGGTCAGAGAGAGGGTGACAGAGAGCAGGGGACAGTGGGGGAGATAGAGGGGGTCAGAGAGAGAGGGGGTCAGAGAGAGAGGGGGACAGAGAGAGGGGGGACAGAGAGAGGAGGGGACAGAGAGAGGGGGAACAGAGAAAGGGGGAACAGAGAGAAGGGGGGATAGAAAGATGGTGACAGAGAGCGGGAGAGAGAGAGAGGGGGCAGTGAGTGCGGGATAGAGAGAGGGGGACAGAGAGAGGGGGGCAGAGTGAGAGGGGGGCAGAGGGAGAGGGGGCAGAGAGAGAGGGCGACAGAGAGGGGGTCAAAGAGCGGGGGAGAGAGAGGGGACAGAGTGAGGGGGACAGGAGTGAGGGGAAAATAGAGAGGGGGACAGAGAGACGGCGACAGAGAGGGGGTCAGAGAGGGTGGGAGAGAGAGGGGACAGATAGAGGGGGACAGAGAGAGAGGGGACAGAGAGAGAGGGGGACAGAGAGACGGTGACAGAGAGAGGGGGACAGAGAGTGGGGGAGATAGAGGGGGTCAGAGAGAGAGGGGGTCAGTGAGAGAGAGGGGGACAGAGAGAGAAGGGGGCAGAAAGAGGAGATAGAGAGAGGGGGACAAAGAGAGAGAAGGACAGAGAGAGAAGGGGTCAGAGAGAAGGGGGACAGAGAGGGGGGACAGAGAGAGGGGGTCAAAGAGAGGGGGAACAGCGAAAGGTGGGACAGAGAGAAGGGGGGTTAGAGAGACGGTGACAGAGAGAGGGGGCAGAGGGAGAGAGAGAGAGAGGGGTAGAGTGTGGGGGAGAGAGGGTGGGTCAGAGAGAGGGGGACAGAGAGTGGGCGGATGGAGAGAGTGGGGGATAGAGAGAGAGGGGGACAGAGAGGTGGGCAGAGAGAGAGGGCAGAGAGAGGGCGACAGAGACGGGGACAGAGAGAGGGGGGACAGAGAGAGGGGGGACAGAGAGACTGTGACAGAGAGGGGGCAGAGAGACGGGGACAGAGAGAGGGGGACAGAGACGGGGACAGAGAGAGGGGGGACAGAGAGAGGGGGGACAGAGAGACGGTGACTGAGAGGGGGCAGAGAGAGGGCGATAGAGATGGGGAACAGAGAGCGGGGAACAGAGCGAGGGGGCAGAGAGAGGCGGTCAGACAGAGAGACGGATAGAGAGAGAGGGGGACAGAGAGAGCGGGGACAGAGAGAGAGAGGACAGAGGGGGGAGGGGGGGTTCAGAGTCAGGGGGAGGCAGAGAGAGGGGGACAGAGCGAGAGGGAACAGAGGGAGAGGGGACAGAGAGATGGTGATAGAGAGGGGGCAGAGAGAGGAGGGACAGAGAGAGGGGGACAGAGAGAGAGGGGGACAGAGAGAGGGAGAAAAGAGCGAGGCAGACAGAGAGAGGGTGAAAGAGAGAGAGGGGGACAGAGAGAGGGGGACAGAGAGAGGAGGGACAGAGAGAGGGGGACAGAGAGGGGGGGCAGAGAGAGGGGGACAGAGAGAGGGGAGACAGAGAGAGGGGGGACAGAGAGAGGGGGACAGAGAGAGAGGGGGACAGAGAGAGGGGGACAGAGAGAGAGGGGGACAGAGAGAGGGGGGCAGACAGAGGGGGACAGAGTGAGGGGGGCAGGGAGAGAGGGACAGAGAGAGGGGGACAGAGAGAGGGGGGCAGAGAGAGAGGGGAAAGAGAGAGGGGCAGAGAGAGGGTGACAGAGAGTTGGGGAGATAGAGTGGGTCAGAGAGTGAGAACAGAGAGAGAGGTACAGAGTGAGGGAGACAGGGGTGGTCAGAGAGGGGGTGTCAGAGAGAGGGGGA